>NW_024097703.1:197500-410792 GCF_016545835.1 Crotalus tigris
TGAAGTCCACACAGCTTAAAGTTGCTGAAGTTGAGAAACACTGGTATATATACACACGTGTATGTATGTAAATGCACTCTCAGACACATATACAGAAGACTATGAAATGTGAGCCTTAATTTTTTTTTTTAACAAAAGCCAAAACTTGTTAAGTTTAGTGCCAAAATTATTTTATTATCTCCTTGGGAAGGGAACAAGATGAATAATAATTAAATGAAGTATTTACAAGGAATGTAATGAGTGATCTAGGAAAAACAAAATATTGCCTCATCTTTAAGGACACTTTTGATGAATAGATAAAAATTTATGTAATAAAGTATATCTGCTCGTGTGCATATGTGCACACTTACACACGTCCCGTTAAAATATACTTCCTATGGAGCTTTATATGAATGGAAACATTTGACAGATTTTTTTTTTAAAAAGTTGGGTTGGAGGGAGAAGTTTGGTTTGCACATGTCTAGAAAGAAAGTGAGTGTGTGTGCGTGTGTGTCTTTCTGCCTCTGTTAGCACGTCTCTGAATTTGTGCAATTTGGTGGCCTGGTAACCGCAAGTCTTATTTTTAACATTTTTCTTATTTTGTTTTTCTTTTCAATACAAAAATCCCATAAAGCTTCAGTGCTTGCTATTTAGTTCTGTGTTTTCTTCTGTCTCTAATTTAATTGCCTTAACTTTGCAGTTAGTTGAACTATTTCCATCTAATCTTCACCTTTTCCTTCAATTTCAATTTCCTATTTATTTAATTGAAGTTTTGTTTCAGGTAAATTACCATGACTGGGGAGCAAACTCGTTTTCACTGGTCCAGGAACTTCTGGTTTTTAACAGCCAAGTTATTTTTCGTATTTTTCTAAGAATTCGTCCCCATCCTAAAATGCACGATACACCATAGCACTATCTAGTAAAACTGAAGTGGATTTTTAGGGTTACATGCATCATTGTTAACTATCAGGGTGTGGCTTTATCACCAATAACAATGCTATCATGAAAATATTTCTTCCCAGCTACATTTCTGCAACGATTCCAACAAACGTAGTAGGATCCCCTGGTTTTATTTTATTTTTTTTTCAGCTCTTTGGATGAATTTAGGCTGCTGCTGTTTCATGTTTTGCAAGTGTGTAAATCGAGTGAATTTAAAACATAACATGCCATGCTAGTCCCCTACAACATTGACTGACTATTTGACATATTTTGTACAAAAAATAATAATAAATTGTAGAGATATTTTCAAAACGGATATTTGTAACCAGTGGATGTTAAAATACTGCACACGATGAAAGGTGGAATGTACTATTTCTTGAGTACCTCTCATACTAAGATAAATATCCTGGGAATGAAAGAAAAGTTAATGCAAAACTTTGTAGAAGGCACCCAGATCATAATGAATAAGGAAGAATCATACAGGTAGTCCTTGACTTACAAAAGTTTGTTTAATGATCATTCAAAGTTACAGCGGCACTGAAAAAGTGATTTAGACCATTTTTTATACTGAACGACAGTTGCAGCATCCCTGTGGTCATGTGACCAAAATTCACACTCCTGGCAACCGACTCATATTTATTATGATTGTAGTGTCCTGGGATCATGTGATCACTTTTGTGACCTGACAAGCAGAGTCAACGAGGAAGGCAGATTCACTTTACAACTGGGTTACTAACATAACTGCAGTGAGCCATTTAACAACGGAGGAAAGAAAAGTCATAAAATGAGGCAAAACTCATTTAATGTTTCACTTAGCAACAAAATGTAGTTGTAAGCCGAGGACTATTTGTACTCGGTAACAAGTCTTTTTAATTCTCCCTCTCTTCTCCAACTTTTTTTGCTATTCTGTCTCAGTAGAATAAATTCACGTGTATTTTGGAGTGGCTTAAGACCAGATTCTGGAGAAATGGCTCCTACCTCAAAGATTCCTTAAAACTGACTGTTCTTTCTGCAGCAGTTCAAAAGATGCTCAATTATTCTGCCTATTTCGTAGTATTGTACCCAATTAGAATATGGAACAACCTATTGCAACATAATCCTTCATGAAGTCTTAAAATCATTTAATACCCATGCTGTGCAAAGTTTATTGGTGTTATAATGCAGTCGAATAAATAAAATTGCATTATCACACTGCATTCAAATTAAACATGCAGTCATGGTATGACAATAAATTCCCCTGACCTTTTTCAATCGATCAAAACATTTTCTTGAGTTCAGTAAAGATGGGAATAGTTCCTTGGACCAGCATGGATTAGATCTCGTTCTGTTTACTGTAAAAATGCACAGAGTGAATGAAGAAAGAAATAGACTGAATAGAATCTTGATTATTATTTCAAAGATAATCACCATGGAGTTACATACCATCAAATCAATTGTACGTACCTGCATTAACTCGACTTACATGATTTCAAAACATTTTCCTTGCTGATCTTAAGTAGGTAGTATATGATCCAGGTTTTATAGCAAGAACAGTGATATAATGCAGTTCCTGAAAATTTTGGGTTGTCTGGTGTTTCAGACAACTCATATTGGAATCAAAGAATGAAAATTGGATTTCCGTTGTGTATTAGTAACATATCCTTTGTTCCTTGTCTACAGAGGTAGTTCCAAATAATTTTTTAAAAAAGGAAAAAAAGTAAAGCAACTAATTTGGTTAATAGCCTTCAGACAGAAAGATTACTAGCCTGATACTCAAAGCATTCCAAAATGGATGTCTCACAAATCTCTTTAGACAACCAGTTTGCTAACAGGACATCATCATTGAATAGAACGGTGTTTCTCAACTTTGACTGTTTCTCTGCCAAGCTTGAGAAACAGTGGAATAGAACAATGTTCTGTTGACCTTTCCTCCCAAGGTGACTTTTGTTGTTGAAAATCTGTGAAGTTCTCTTGATTCTTGCCAAACCCGTGCATACATTGACCATACATTTCATTTGTTAGGATCTATGCCAATTAGTACCTTGAAAAAATAGATTATTTTTTGACCTATGACTTAAATATAGAACCAGATATTGGGGGCTACATTGCTATCTATTTGAATAATTACTGTCTCTGCAATGCATACCAATAACTCCAGCATAATTTTTACCCTTCTGATATTGAGAATTCAGCAATAGACTCTGTTAGCACAGTGTACACTTCCATGGTGAAAAGCATACTTAACTGAGAATTAAGCTCTATCATTAATGTACAGATATTTAGACTGATGCTTTAAGGTGGCCTCCATTAAAAGAACAATCTATGTCCCTATGCTTGCATATCTATCTACAGCTTTCAGCTTGAATTCTGCTGTTTACTACCCAGTCCAAAAAAAATGAGTATTAACTATGCAACAAACCTTGAATTTAGCCCTACAAAAAAATATCTCAAGCAATTAGCAAAGCCTTTAACTGAAAGAACCGGAACAGATGTTTATTGAAGCATTTTATCAAATAATATAACAAGTAACATTCAAAATAAGAGCCAGTTTGGTGTACTGGTTAAATCACCAAGCTGGGGGACCTTGAGCCAGTCACCTTATCTCAGTCCCCAGGAAGGAAGCAATGGCAAGCCACTTCTGAAAAACTCTGCCAAGAAAACTATTCTCCAGGCAATCACCAGGGCTCATAGGCACACATGCACAAACACACAGACACACATGCAAAATGGTGCTTCATAACATCTGATATTAGGATTGAGGTTAGAAAGGTACAAAGAGAAGAAATGAAATCCATTATAAACATCTAGAGTAGCTGTTACAGATAATCCCAAGAAAAATACAGCTACTTCTCTGCAATATTAAGGGCAGGATTTAACCCTGTGTGATGCCAACAAATGTAGGTATAAGTGGACTCTAGCATGGCAGAAGTTGCTTATTGTCTCCAGATTGTTGCGATTACATTCAGAGATTATTTTTATACAATAATAAGTCCTAGATTTCTTGCTAATGTACCAACTTCCAGAAAGTTTATTACAAGTATTTCAGGGCAACATTAACAGGCTCTGGGTAGCCTGCCCTATTTAAAACTTGCAGGATTTATTGGAATAGTGTTAATATACCAGATTGGTTGTATGTACCTTTAGTTGGGGTTCTCCATAAGTTCTGTGGAATTTATGTGGAATTTACTGGGCTTTATTTCCTAGTATTTAACTGTGCTGAATTCCAGCCAGTATCACTTTATGAATATGATCAAGTCTTCATTCCAAGTCTTTGCTTAATCTCCTCTATTGAGATAAACTGAAGCTGGCTGATATCACTGATGCTTATTATGCCTATGAATCCTGCAGCCCTTTGACCAGAAAAAAGGACTGTTATCAGTTTGAGTTGTCCTACTTGAAAGGACTCAATTCTGGTTGGTTCTTGCGTCACTATTCTGTTTGGCCTACTGAGCCGACAAAGACAAACTAATGGACAATGTCTATGGAGATTCTCAGTCATTCAGATTATGGTTGTCCCAAAGGTGCTTTTTCACGGGGCAATTGGACTTTTTTTTTCTCTTTGAAGACCCTTTGCTTCTTGGATGAGAAGCGAAATGTCTTCAAAGAGAGAAAAGAAAGTTCAGTTGCTTTGTGAAAAATCACCTTTGGGACAATTAATGGACACTAGTAGAATCTGCAGCCCTAATTCAACATTGTTAAGTAGACTAACCTATTTCAGTGCATAGAGCTAAATAGACCAGAATTTTAATTTTTTCTAAATAGATCTAGAATTTTATTCACCTTTTCAATTGTACATCTCACACCCTTTCCTCTATTCTCTTCCTCTTTTTCAATGATCCTTGGGCAGATAGACTGATGTGCATTTCTTTGCATGTTTATCATACCTCCTACCTATGCACTTGGAGATGAGTATGCTGTTTGAAACCTCTTTTTAGAACCAGCCGAGTAGAAGTAAGCAGGATTTTCTCCTGGTTTTCAAGCAGCCTAGTTTTTCTTGGAGAATTCTTCATTGCAGGATCAGAGGAAAGACAATAACTGCCTGCCTTGATGTTGAAATCATGTCTCTACTGGCCTATTTTACTTAGAGCAGGGGTGCCCAACCCCGTCTGTGGACTGGTACCGGGCCACAGCATGCCAGCAACCGGTCCATACAAACAAACAAAGTCCCATCCACAGGGTGCAGACAACACACAAAACCATGCCCTCTTTGGTCCTCAGAAAAACCTTTCTCCACGGAAACGGTCCCTGGTGCCCCAAAGGTTGGGGACCTCTGACTTAGAGCATCAAGATAGTCTAAAAAGAGGGAATCCCTGTTACACTGATGGAATATCACAATATAATCAAACAAAAAAGAACATCAGGTACTTCCAGAGAGTTTCCTTTTAAATAAACCCATCCATTAATATATAAAATATATTGAAATATTTATTCATTTGTTTGTTTGATTTTTATGGCCACCCATCTCAGTCAATGACTCTGGGTGGAGATTTTTTTTATGCACACACACACACACACATACCCCCCACACACACACTCGAGAGCATGTATTTGTGTGTGTGTGTGTGTGTATGTGTGTGGTGTGTGTGTATGTTCCAAGAGTAAACAGATCTCCCATATGCCCAATTATATCTCTTCTACTGCCAAGAAAACCCAGAGAAGGACTAGCAGTGAGCATGTTGTGGAGCAAGCAATTATTTAGATCAGAGGTCCCCAACCTTTTGGGCACCAGGGACCAGAGGTTTTCCTGAGGACCAGAGGGTGTGAGGTTTTGTGTGCTGCCTGCATCTTGAGGATGGGGCTTTCTTTGTGTGGACCATTTGCTGGCATGCCGCGGCCCGATACTGGTCCACAGACCGGGGGTTGGGGACCCCTGATTTAGATGTCAAGCAACTGGAACTTTAACAAAAGGCAACTGGATTTTCTTTTTTCTCTTTGAAGATGTTTTGCTTCTCATCCAAGAAGCTTCTTGGATGAGAAGTGAAACATCTTCAAAGAGAAAAAAGAAAGTCCTGTTGCCAGGTGAAAAAGCACCTTTGGAACAACCATGACCTGAATGACTGAGAATTTCCATAGACAACTTTAACAAAAAAAAAATGTAATTTGGACTTGTTACTACACTGGATAGTAATATCCAATATTTTAATTTTATAGTCCAACTATTGGCTTATATATTAGCCCACATACTTAGTATCTAAGCAATTGCTATTATACCAACTGATGCCTTTTCAACACTCAACACTTCTACAGAATGTTGTAGAGTAGCTCTCCTAAGATGTTACTCTTCAGAAGTGTTGGAATACAGTTCTCAGAATCCCCAACCATAATGGAACTGTAATCCAAAACTTCTGGAAGGCACCAAAGTAAGAAAGACTGTTTTATGATTGTCTGATCTAGATATCACCAAAATCTATATAATTTGCATGTCAGACTGCACTAAAGAAATTAAAACTTCTAATGCACAAGTTCAGAGAGCACTAAGAATCTCACAGTTCAACCACGAGCTACAAATATTCTCTTATCGGTTATAGCAGGGCTTTTCAGCCAGTGGTACGGGTACCACCTGTGGTACATTGGCACCTGGCAGGTGCTACACGAACATCCTAGAAAAGTGGTAGTGGGGGAGGAGAATGAGTTGAACCAGTGGCAGCACTGCACAAGCCTGAGAGAGAGAGATGTCTGGAGCTGCAGGGCTGTCAGGGCTCAGCAGAAGCACCAGGATCAGCACCAGGCTCCAGCTGGAGCTCGGCGCTGATCCTGGTGCTTCTGCTGAGCCCAGAAGAAGCGCCAATGAGCTGTAATATTGCAGCATCTTCAGAGTTTTATGATTTACATTCAGATGCTTGGCAACTGATTCATATTTATGACGGTCACAGTGTCCCTGGGTCATCTGAAGTGACCAAAACCTGCTGCAACCACCCAGCAGACGTGGGGAATAAAAACCAAACACCCCCTCACCCCATCCCCACTGCTGATCATCAACAGAAATGCTCACAACAATGGAAACCTCAGACAGAAGGAAGAGCACCACCGGGTGGGCAGGCAGGTGTCTTGCTCGGCTGTGACTTGGGGGGCACTTTTTTCAATGTCAATGTAACTTCAAATAGTCATTCAGCGAACTGTTGTAAGTCGAGGATTACCTGTACTTTATCACTTTTTTCCTTTTTTTTTAGTCAAGTTTTTGACACCTTGCTAGGCGACTGGTGGTACTTGGATATTGCCATATCCTAAAAGTGGTACAATGGGTGAAAAGGTTGAAAAGCCCTGGGTTATAGTGCCTGACTTAAAAAAATACTTAATGCATTTTTAATTTTAAAAAGGTGTTAAAATATTTAAGAATTTAAAACACACTTACAAAGCTTAGTAGTATCAAATCAAGAGACATAATGAAATAAGCAAAAGCCAATACATTACATCAAAAGAGAAATTTTAGGTTCAATTGAGGTCATAAATCGAGGACTACCTGTATATGGTTTTTATAGTTTTATGCCAAAATGGTCAATTGTATTTTTTAAAACAAATCAATTGAACGTTTTTTTAAGAGCAAGTGTAAAAATTAAGGTGCACTTTAAAAACATTAAGACAGCCTCCTCAAATGCAACATCCAGTTCCAAGTCACAGGAACTCTGCACGTGGTCAGGCGAACGTTTGTGACGGGGGTCTTCAAACTTGGCCCTTTTATGACTTGTGGACTTCAACTCCCAGAATTCCTCAGCCAGCGTGCCTTGTGGACATAGAGAATTGAAGCGTTAAAATGTTAATTCGCCTTCCCCAATGAGAGTTGATGATATGCTGACTGCAGATTACCAGCATCACATCGGACAAAGTACGATCTGAACACGCAGCTAACCCTTTGCATTAATACTAATGACTGCAGGGTCAGAACGGCCACACGGTTCCTTTAAAAGTACCCTTTCTTGATTACTCCGTCCCTGTGAAGGCGGACCCATTCTCTCCTGACCACCAATCACCGCTTGCAGCACGCAAGTTTGGAAGAGACACAGAAAGGCTGAGGTTCAAGAAAATTAACTTCAGGTTTCAAATGGGTTGCCTCTGTACATCTTGAGTTTGCCTGCGGGAATGAATCACTAAGGGAATACCACTCTAAGGAAATACCCGTACGTGTCAACACAGCCCATTAGGAAGCAAATGGATCTTTGGTGCCGGAACTATTGTTGGAATAAACGGAAGCGCTCTCTCTTTGCTTTGAGCTGCCTAACAGTCGAGAACCGCTTTTACCCAGAAATCTCCGCGGCGACCTCTAGCCCTAATAGAGATAGATAAGTTAAGAGAAGACTTCCCCTTTTCTCTTAGAATGCTAGGGCATTTCAGCTTCCAATAGAGAAGCTGAAATGCCCTAGGAGTAACTTCGAATTGACTAAAGAAGTCCAAACTTTTATAAAACTAAAAGTTTATGAAGCTACATATCTAGTAATCTGGGGAGATACTGTTGCTGTTTCTAATTCTGATCTTCTTTCCTATGAAATATGGTGGAATACCTGTTTATATCCTTATCTGAATTTAGAACTTTCAGAAAGCAGAAAGATGTGGGGAAGTTGCTTCGGTCTTGTTGCAAATTTGAAGGAGTGATGTTGAGAACGATCAAATTCTACCTTGCAGACAATGTCAATAATATCCTCAGGGAGCAACATGAGTCTGGTTTGGCTCTCTTTCCAAGCCTTTCTCAGCCCGCATATTAAATACAGACTGTAGTTTGTAACTGAGCTTAGCGTAATTAATGAACCTAGACATTGGTTTGTAAATTAAGTTTTATGGTTAACACAATGCACAGACTTAGTCAATTTTGATGACTTCAACAGACCGTAATATTTAAAGATAGTGGCTTAGCACAATTGATGAGCCAGCTCTCAAATTGCTATATATCATGGCTCTCTCTCCTAGAACAAAACTGGTGTCATGAAACTTCACACCGAAACTTGCATTTCACCAATATATAGTAATTACAGAACAAAAATCAAGGTTGAATACCCATGCTATTCAATTATGATCAAACCATACACTTTAATAAGAGTCATAATGTAATAAATGTAATATGTGGAAAACAGATAAGGTTAGTAGGACAGGTCATCAAGGAAAGTACTGAAATCATAACAGCTCTGCCCTGTCTAGAAATAATATAATACCAAACCCAAATTACTCTCAGAAAGTAGCACGTTACTGTTTATATTTTTTAGAGCAGTCTTCCTCAGGCTGGCTGGGAGATTCTGGAAATTGAAGTCCATAACATCTTCCGGGGATAAGGTTGGGGAACACGGCTCTACACGCAACTGCAAAGCGATAGAGCTTGCCCTAGGAAAGATAGCAGAATACTTCAGGTCACAGAATTAGGTAGGAAAGATGGGCACTGGGGCGAAACAACTGGCATTTGGGGTGCGAACTTTTGCTCCTCTCCGGGGGTTTGCTCGTGAAGCGCCTTCCCACGAGGCGTGCCAAGGAAAAGCCCGGGTTCACCTGGCAGCGCTATTCAGCGCCGCGTCGGAGGTTCAAGCGGCCCCCCGGCGTGCCGTGGGAGGTGCGCCTCTACCCTTTTCGCATCTCTGCGGCCGCGCCGTTGCCAGAGCTGGAGCCGGAGCTGGAGGCGAGCGGAGCCGATGGAGGAGCCGGAGTACTTTGGGGGCGGCGTGGCGGAGTGGGGCGACGACACCGACGGAGCAGGGGTGAGGAAGACATGGTCGAGCGGGAGGAGTGAACGGAAACGCTTCAGGCTCCGCCGCCGCGGGTCACTCTGCCGGGGATGGGCAGAAGCGGCGCCCGAATCGGGTCATCTCATCCCCGGCAGATTTTATCAGACCTCCCCCCCCGGCAAGCTCGCGCCCGCCCGCATCCGTTGCGATGTCTACTAGCCACAGCTGCAATATTCAAAAAAGCCCATTTTGTTGCAAGGCATCTATGCACGTGTATACAGCAAAATGGGCTTTTGCGCGCGGGCATCTACAGGACACGTTTCTCTCGTTTCCTTACAAATGCAGGATCGGCTTTTTCGAATATATTTTGTATACATCCACATCCACACATACGTATACCATATATTTTGCCTTTGTGCGTGTGTATCCTATTGCCCATATGTATAGCATATTTTGCATATTGTGCACACCTTCACATGTGCACATGCATATACTGTATCTGTACATATGTGTGTGTATGCTTGCAACAAAACAGTAAAATCAATGGGGGAAGCTGGATTTGTTTAACAATCGTATGATTCATTTAACTGGAGAGATTTGCTTCACAACTGTGGCAATAAAAGTTATAAAGTTGGGCATGGCTCACTTAACAACCATCTTGTTTAGCAACTGAAATTCTGGTCCCAATTGTGCTTGGAAATCAAGGACAACCTGTAGTCTGCGGAGTTATAAGGCCTCTTTTCTCACACAAAGCCACCCTTTTTCACTGAAGCCAAAAGAAGAAACTTCTCCTCCTCACATGGCCCTTAAGAATAATTATAGCAGACCCCAAACTGATGTGGGGGTCCAAAGTCCACTCCCTGAGGAGGTCCTCAGGGTTTGTCTTCTTTGTCTCAGAAAGTGGCAGCATGAAGTTAAACTTGGTTGAGCTTGAAAAAAACAAAGCAAGCCAGATCTGGTCAAATGAGAGAACCAGAAAATTCCAGCAATATTGTTTGGACTGGGAAATTAAAAAAATAGCAAAACCCTTTTGTTGATAAAGAAAACTACTTCAGGGTGACCACATAATCACCAGAGTTGGCTTTTTTTTTTTTTTAACATGAAAAACATTTTAAAACATTCCAGACTTGCCACAACAATTCCTGCCTGGGGGCCCAATGAATCATTCTGGGTGGGCCTTATTTTGGCCAGGCTGTTGCAATGGGATGTGGTCCTCTGAAAGTGGAAACAGCTACATCAAATGTGGCATTTTAAAAAAGGCACTATTTTCAAATGTTGGTCCTGGGTAAACTCACTTGAATCCAAATCCCACTCAGGTTCAGAAGGAACAGGCCTAAGCAAACAAGAAATAGAGCACAAGGTTGGATTTGGATGGCCACATGACCACATTTTATGACTTTTTTGCCAAAAACTTGTATGGCAAATTTTACTTCGGGTTTTTATCAAACCCATCCCATAGCAAACAATTGGTTCACTTAATGACTATGGCATTAATTTAACAGCTTCCACAAAAAAAGATAAAATTGGGTCAGTCATATGGGTGACCCATTTTATCATGACTTATGACCGGAACAGGCAGGATCCACTGCAGTTGTGAGTCAAGGACAATCTCCACTGTTTTGGCCACTTTTGACTTCTTACAATCTCACCATAGCATGGGGATGGGTAGCCTTTGGTAGATTGTTAACTAAGGCTTGATTTAGACTTGTCCACAACTGTATGTAGTCGTTGATGCATATCTATGCAGTAAAGGAGTTGATGGCTATGTAAACATAGGTTGAAGATAGTTGCAGAGTGGCCGATGTGCACACATCCCAAATCTCAACTACATGTTGTGCTGAGATGAGTGTCCTGCGTGCTGATTGGTTGATCAGACTTCCTGTTGGTACTTTTTTTCTGAGTCTAGATTCAAATGACCAGAAGATGTTGCATAGATTAGAAGATGTTGAGAAGGTTGGGCATTTCAATTCCTCCCAAATAATTTCAGCAACCTAGCAAGGACAAAGTGCTGGAAATCCCAAAGCTAAAACTTGAGACTACAAGTTGCCCTCATCTACCATAACTTGAGGCATAGCCATCCTAAGATACAGAAATCTGGTTACCATTAGCATCTTTAAGACCCCAGAACCCCAGTTACGTAGTAGCTCCATACTTAACCTAATGTTGCTATCTGTTTTCACACAAAAGAAATCCAAAGTGGTGGTGAAAATAATATTGACAATTTTAACTCCTTCAAACAGCAGGATGATGAATATGGAGGCGAAGATGATGCTGAGGTTCAGCAGGAATGCCTTCATAAATTTTCCACCCGAGATTACATCATGGAGCCCTCCATTTTTAATACTTTAAAGCGGTAGGTGCATATTAATTCAGGCATTGCGGTTGGAAAGGGGGATTGTGGGTACAATAACTGGCTGAGGAATTGGCTCTTCTGCATTGAGATCTGGTATCTCTGATTTTCTGGGACAGTGTTTCTCAGCCTTGGAACTTTAAGGTGAGTAGATCAACTCCCAGGTTGCTGGCTGGGGAATTCTGGGAGTCGAAGTCCACAAACTTTAAAGCTGCCGGGATTGAGAAATGCTGCTCTAGGAATTTCTTAAATGAGGATTTGCTTCCTTTCACAGGTACTTCCAAGCAGGTGGTTCTCCAGAGAATGTGATTCAGCTCTTATCGGAGAATTACACTGCTGTGGCTCAAACAGTGAATCTTTTGGCTGAATGGCTTATTCAGACAGGTAATTTGGTTTGGGACTGCAACTTTTTTTTTTTCCATTAAGACCCCACAGTCGAAATATACAAACCAATCAGTTATACCATGTCTCAAATGATAAAACACGAGATCATCTGTTTAAGTTTTAGCTTCGTATCGGACACTCTAGAAATATTTGTCTGTTCTTTGAGTCCTGTTTGGTGCAGCAACTGCACATCTCTATGATTTAAAATCTTCTGTACATAAATGAGTACAGATAGTCCTTGACGTAACAACCATTCATTTGACTGTTCAGAGTTAGAACAGCACTGAAAAAGGGACTTATGGCCAGTTCCCATACTTGCAACCATCACAGCATCCCCTTGATCACGTGATCAAAATTCAGGTGCTTGGCAATGGGCATGTATTTATGACAGTTGCACTGTCCTGGGGTCATATGATCACCATTCTGTGACTTTCCCAGCTGGCTTCTGAAAAGCAAAGTCAATGGGGGAAGCCAGATTCACTTAATATACCCTAAGATTAACTTAACAACGTCAGCAGTTTGCTTAATAACTGTGGTAAGCTTACTAAACGGGGCATGACTCGCTTAACAACTGCATTGCTTAGCAACATTAATGGGCTAAATTGTGGTCATATATCGAAGACTATCTGCAACTAACATTTGAACATGTGCTGAATACATCATGTTAGAATTAGTGGTGCTGAACCAAATTATTTGTAAAATCAACATGTTCTGAAGCTGCCCCTCCAAGTTGAATTTCATTAAAGGGCTGTGCTGTTTTGCCCCAAAGAATAGTGTGAGAATTGTGAAGGTTGTGCTGCATGAAATCTGTAATGATTATCTTTTATTTGCAGGTGCTGAACCTATTCACGTCCAGGAAACGGTGGAAAACCACTTAAAAAGTTTGCTGATTAAACACTTTGATCCACGTAAAGCAGATTCCATTTTCACAGAGGAGGGAGAGGTAAGTTGAAAAACTTTAGTCTGCCAAGTGGGATAACAGCAGTCTTTCTCAAGTTCAGAGGAGAATATAATTGGAAACTCAGAAACTTTTGTTGTGTTTGGGAGGGGGCTTCCAACACAAATTGTTCTCAAAACACACAGATTTCTCATTTATTTAACTGTTACTTCATCTTACAAAACAGTGGTTTTTCCAGGAGAGCTGACAAAATATTTTAAATTAAAATTTAAATTAAAAATAACAGTTTTCATTCCTGCTCGTGGGGTAAAACTGACAGTGAAGCTATATAGCACATCTCTTTCAAGGCAAGCAGACACACACACACACACACACACACACACCGGGGGAAAAAAGAATAACCTGTGAGCAGCTTTAGGTTGCTTTCTCAGACTTCCCATGTGGACATCAGTTGTGCTTTTGCATACAATTGAATAGAAATGCATCTGCCTCTTTTGTGGGCTAGCAAAACTTGGAAGCTGTTGTATTCAGTACCTTACTACTCTGGTTCTTATAGAAAAGATATATACATTGTCATTTGTACCTTATCTGTATTTTTTCTAACATGCCAGTTATCATCAGACCACACGCTTAATCTTTCTGAAATAATCCATGTTTGGGCTTTGTACAATACTTTGAACCACATATTCAGTAAGTGCAGGGATAAGCAACCTTGGTTCTTTTTTGACTCGTGAACTTCAACTCCCAGAATTCCTGAGCCAGCTATGCCAAGTGGGTTGAGTTTTGCTGAGTCACAGATGGGCAAATGACATCGTATGTACCTAAGCCATTAAAAAAGAAACCAGACTTAAAATTCACCATGCTTAGTATTGTATGACTAACTGCTTGGTCTTGACAAGACATGGCAGTGTGTCACCTGATCTGGCCATAGATGGTTTATAAATTATCTGTGAAGTGAGTAGTAAAGAGTTCTTGAGGGAATAAACACGCGTGTCAATTCTGTGTTTTTCTTTGGACACTTTTAGAGCTGTTCTATAAGCACAGGTTGGTTTTTTTCGACCGCCTGGCCCATATTGCTCTGTTGCTCTGGTTTTTGACAGACTCCAGCATGGCTCGAGCAAATGATAGCACACACAACATGGCGAGACCTCTTTTACAAGCTGGCTGAAGCTCATCCAGACTGTCTCATGCTGAACTTTACTGTCAAGGTAAATACAGTTCTTTCATTCAACTAGAAAGCTTGTCAACTCTCTCCTGTTTTCATGAAAATTTGTAAGTAGACTGGGGAGGCTAACATGTTAGGAATACAGTTGCATAATAGGTCTTTGGGGCATTATATTGCCATGTTTGTGGTTGAATAAGATGCAGACAAGATTGCCACAGGGAATGTGAGCTTATCTATTGTCATATTGCAAGAAGGTCTGCATACATTCATCCATGTATCTAAATCAGTGGTTCTCAACCTGTGGGTCGGGACCCCATTTGGGGTCGAATGACCATTTCACGGGGGTCACCAAACCATGCTGTCCGCCATTTTTTTCCCTTTTCCCTAGCTGTCCTACTCCCTCTTATTGGTGGCCACGCCCACTTGGGGGTCACCACAACATGGGGAACTGTATTATGGGGTCACGGCATTAGAAAGGTTGAGAATCACTGATCTAAATATTGGAGAAATTCTTAAGGGCCAAACTATTTCTAGTTTCCAATATATAATATTTGCTCTTAAACATGACCTCAGTGGAGTTGGTGGCAGGATCTAGCCAACCATGGCTGTAAAGCAAAGTTGGATCTGCTTAATACTCAGCTGAGATATCTTCTGGGATTTCCAGATTTTACAGAATGGACTGGAATTAAAAAAAAAAAAAATTCCCCAAAGAAAAGCAGTGACAAATCTCTTCTGCAATACTGCGAAGAAGATTGACTCATACTCAATGTGAGTGCGTATTTCCTCCTCCTCCTCCTCCTCCTCCTCCTCCTCCTCCTCTTCCTCCTCCTCCTCCTCCTCCTCCTCCTCCTCCTCCTCCTCCTCCTCCTCCTCCTCCTTCTCTTCCTGCTGTTGCTGAAACAGGAAGAAATCAAATTTTCAAGTGTTTATTTCTTGATTTTCATCCCCTAGGTCAGAGGTAGACAACCTTGGCTCTTTTATGACTCGTGGACTTCAACTCCCAGAATTCCTGAGCCAGCATAGCTGGAGTTGAAGTCCATGAGTCATAAAAGAGCCAAGGTTGTCTACCCCTGACCTAGGTACTGAAGTGGTCTCATTTCCCCTTCAGTCCTACTCTACATACTTAATTAAATAAAATGGTATTTGTGATAGTGATGAATGAATCCTCTTGGACTGCAAAACTGCTACTATCTCAATTGGTAATCCTTTGGTTGGTTGCAGCTTATCTCCGATGCTGGATACCAAGGGGAGATCACCAGTGTATCAACAGCTTGCCAGCAGTTGGAAGTTTTTTCTCGTGTACTGCGGACATCTCTGGCTACTATCTTAGACGGTGGAGAAGAAAATCTGGAGAAGAACTTACCAGAGTTTGCTGTGAGTTTGCACCCTTTTCTTTTCTTTTCTTTTCTTTTCTTTTCTTTTCTTTTCTTTTCTTTTCTGTTTAGGAATTGTCCAGTTCCCCAAAATACTTGCTGTGGAAAAAGTGCAAGGGAATGGTAATGTTCTATGCCTGTAGCTAGATCTGTGTCTTGTAGTGCCATAATTCTCTCTTCTTATGCTTGATAATTGTTATTGTTTTGTATTACATGGAACAAGGGTTTCCATAATTTTTCAGGTGCTAGGTTCAGGTGAACTTTTTTTCTTTTTACTTCTAATCTCTCGTGAAACTCCCATCAGGTCCCCATAGAATTCTAGTATTATTATTTTTAATGGCACAGGGACCAAATCATTCAGTCTTCACATAGATCACTTACTGGAAGTGTAGACACTGCAAGAAGGAGCATTTGATCAAGGAGGTCTGGTGGGTGTCCATGTTCTTCTTGAAGCCTCAGGGTGAGAACCTCCAGGTGTTGTTCCTCCATGTTTCCCATAAGGTAAAGGAGAAATTTCTCAGGAGCTTGGGCTTTTTCAGGCTGATTACCTGCCAACTGTCCCATAGCAGTATTTCTTTTTCAATGTCATCATTCATGTTGGGCTTTGTATTTGAAGGCAGAAGCTAAGGTGTCAGTTATATGCTGTCCTGAAGTCCAGCAGAGGGACAGGTAAACTGTTAACTTCAGAGCTTTGGACATATCAGGGAAAGAAGAGGGCTGTGTAACTCCAAACGGTAGTTTTGTCCAAAGGAATATTTTTGCTTTTTGTTTTTATTTGGCTACTTAAATAAAAGATAGTCAATCTTAAGTGACAATTATTATTGAGTGAAGGGTAAACAGAATGATGAGTAGGGGGGTATGTTCATCCTTTAGGCAGAGCCTAGACTTCCAAGTTTTTTTTCCCCGGGGTTGGAAGGAATGATGTTTGGTTACTTCCTTTCTTTAAAACAATGTGGATTATTCAACTGCTTATGTTAACACTTTTATGGGTTCCCACCTCAGACTGGCTGGAAACAGTGCCAAATTTTCAGCACTCACAGTTCAAAGAAATTTTAATGGCATGTGGTTTAAATGAAGTTCTGAACTGTTTTGTGGTATTTGTGTGTTCTTCTGTAGACTGAACAATATAATTACCCCTTACTGTTAAAGACACCTTCATGCTTCCGAATGATCTGTGATCATATATTTGCAGAAAATGGTGTGCCATGGTGAACACACATATCTTTTTGCTCAAGCTATAATGTCCATATTAGCACAAGAAGAACAAGGGGGCTCTGCTGTGCGTAGAATTGCTCAAGAAGTCCAGCGATTTGCTCATGAGAAGTAAGATTTTGCTTCACTTCTTTTTCAATTTAATTTGTGGCCCTCTTTGGTTGCATGCCTTAGGATAATTCTAACCCATAAAAAAAAGATGCTTGATTCAATTCTAAGCATGATCCCCAATTTAAATTTCGCTTGAAAATCATACAAGATGTTATGCCAAGCACAGCATGTCATCCAAACAACATCAGGTGCTCCATGCTATCTATATGGTAAATGTAACAGATCATGTACTTTCAAGGTGACATTGCTTGTGCCCCTGTGCGCACCCCCATAGCTAGCAGATTATTAAGTATACAATTTATGTTAAAATTGGTAATTTAAAAATACACATTTATAGAGTTTTTTTTCTGAGTTCCAGATTCTTTCATACTTCCACATTTCTTAGGTGCAATAGTATCTAAAACTTTCCAATAAGACCTGCTTGTCCCAAATTGCCTCTCCTATTTGGGATTCTGCCCATATTGTTCAGACACCTAGAATAGTATTTTCAACCTTGACAACTTTAAGATGTGTGTTCAATTCTCAGAACTACCCATCCAGTATGTTGGCTAGAGAATTCTGGGAGTTGAAGTCCACACATCTTAAAGTTGCTAAGATTGAGAAACTGCACTCTAGAGAGAATCTACTTAAGGTCTCACCCGTGGGAGGTTGACCAGAAGGCAACCCTTAATTGTGATTCCCCCCCCCTTATAAAATCCACAGTCCTGAGCGGTTTACCTATCTCCTTTTCTTAAGACTTTTCAAAGAGCACTGAAAACAATTCAGTTTTAGCAGGCTTTTGACTTGGAAATTGTAGGCAATCATCTATTTGTTTCCGCAAAATTTAAATGTCATGTTATCCAGTTTCTTAGATTGGGCAATATATAAAGGATGGATGGATAGACGGACAGACGGACAAATGGACACAAATTACATACTGCATATATCTGTTCTACTTAATGATAACAGTTGTGAGGTCCAAACTTAATGTGAGCAACTGAATCTCCTCTACGTTTTGTCCATACATAACAGTCGATTCTGTTTGGCTCTTAATAACATGCCAAACATTTTTAGGAGATTACTCATTAGGTCTCCACTATTCTTGGTGATCTGTTAGCTCTTCTTCTGAAGCTTTTCTAAAGCAAGCTTGCTCTGTCTCATGTTCTTCCTTGATCTTCTGAAGAGGGCACGATGCCAGTCAGATCACCCTAGCGTTGGGCACTGCAGCTTCCTATCCCCGTGCCTGCCAAGCCCTTGGTGCCATGCTGTCGAAAGGAGCTCTGAATCCAGCAGACATCACAGTCCTCTTCAAGATGTTCACAAGCATGGATCCTCCTCCTGTAGAACTGGTTAGTGGCAGCCTCTCTTAGGAAAAAGCCTAGACTCCTTCAAGCCTCTCCCTCTCCTCACTCCCAGTTAAGAAGCAAAAGTGATTCAGATATGGTTCACTAGCAGTTTCAAAGTATATGGTAGTTCTCTCAGGGTAGAAATGTTTATTTCTGAGGTCAGTTACTTTTTCTGCTGGGTATCAGGGAGAGGAATCAGAGAGTTTCTCAATCTTAACAACTTTTAAGATAGGTGGACTTTAAATCCCAAGAATTCCCCAGCCAACTCTGGTGTACCATGCAGGCTAGGGGATTCTGGGAGTTGAAGTGCGCCTATTTTAAATTTGCCAATGTTGAGAAATGCTGATCTAGGGAACGATAATTGTCATTGTAATTTGAATTAGAGTCAAAGGAGATGTATGGGTCCTCCTTATTTCTGATGTCAGAACCATCCAAGACGCAAGGTGAAATCTACAGATGTATCCCACTCATCTACTTTTCAAGTCAGGAGTGCAATTCTGCCCTGTTGTGCCAGAACAGACAAGGTGATTTTCTTTCCTTGGTCCAACCATCGCTTCAAAGGGTCTCTGGCTACCCAACGGCCTTGGCCATCCAGTTGTCTCCAAGGGGGACCAACATTTATCTTCATCTTGTTTTGTAACGTGAGAATGTCACCATGTTCTGTAGACACCTCATTCCTCTTGTCTTTTGGATGCTTTGGGCAACTGTTGCATTATTTTCTCATATGTATGACGGTTGCCGTGGCCCGGGGTCCTGTGATCAGCCTTTGGCAACCTTTTGACAAGCAAAGTCAATGGGGAAAACCAGGTTCACTTAACATCTAATGAAGATATAGTCGTTTAAGTATCAAGAGTCATAATCTAAACATAATACTTAAATCTTAGTTCCAAAATTCACCTTCTTGGAAATGAAAGTATTTTGACATATAACCAGTGTTTATTTTTTTTTAAAAAAAAAATGGTTTTTCGTAAGCTATTGTTACATTTTTTGTTTCAATTCCCTACAGATTAGAGTTCCAGCTTTTTTAGATCTCTTTATGCTGTCACTGTTTAAACCAGGAGCAAAGATCAATCAAGACCATAAGCACAAATATATCCACATTTTGGCCTATGCAGCTAGTGTGGTGGAAACATGGAAAAAGGTAAACTTGGGATGACTTGAATGAGGATTTAGCAGTAAATTGGTGCTTTGAAACAGGATAATAATTAGATTATTTTATGTGCTTTCATTGTTTAGAATAAAGCTGTATACTTGACTTCCAAGTTTACAGAAATAGCTTTCATGTTCTCTAACCAAAAGAGGTCCCTGACTCAAGTAGTCTTAATTCTTTTTCTTTTCTTCTTGCACTTCTTCCACAAATGCAAACAAGCTGAATAGTGGGTGATAATGATAGATGTTTGGGACTTTAGTGGGAATGAGAAACTGTGATTCCCACTCTCCTTGATTTCCTAAACTACAATTCCCATCATTTTTACCACTAGGATTGTTGGAAAGCGTACTTACGCTACAGATTCTGCCTTCTTGTTTATAGGTGTATTTGTATCTATACAAGGGATTTTATAGAATTGTGTCACTGGAAGGGACCTTAAGGGTCATCTATTCCAACCTTTTGCAATGTCCAAGAAAACCAGTTAAGCCATCCATGAGAGCTGGCTATCCACCCTCTTCTTTCGAACCTTCCGATGGAGAATCCACAATTTCCATAGACAGGCTGTTCCACAAATCCTACATCAGAAAGGTTTTCCTTACATTGAAATGAAATCCAGGTTTTTGAGCTAGAATCGTAGGTAGTCCAGTAAATAGAGTGATATGTTTAACCATTTTAAACAAGCAAAGTCAATGTGGGAAAGCAGATTCACTTAAAGACCACATGTTTCACTTAGCAACGATGGCAGAAAGGTCATAAAATTAGCATGGCTCACTTAACAACTGCTTTGTTTAGCATCAGAAATTCTGTCCCAGTTGTGGTTGTAAGTGGAGAACTGTCTAATATCCAACGAATCTTCTACTTACTCAGACTCAGAAATATATGCCTTTAAGAAAGGTTCACTACGCAGAGCGGTGCCAAATCAGTATTTCAATGGGAATCTCCTTTTGTCTCCTGCACCTTATTTCAACATTTCTTAGAACAAGAGGGTGAGCATCAATAAAGATGAGCTCAAGTCCACTTCAAAAGCAGTTGAAACAGTTCACAATCTTTGCTGCAATGAGAATAAAGGCGCCTCGGAGCTTGTCGCAGAGCTAAGTACCCTGTATCAGTGCATCAGGTAAGCCTCACCTCAGAACATGGTTGCCTTGCTTAAAAATGCAAGTGTTTGCATTAAACAGAATATTCAGGAAATGTACAATTTCTGCTTAAAATTAAACTGATTTTAAATCTGTGTTTGTGGCGAGCAAGCCTGAGAAATCTGCAGGATCATCTGGATAACTTTTTCAGTCTCGTTGATCTGAATTTGCGATAAAGGACAGTAACAACAACAACAACAACAACAACAACAATAATAAAAAAGTTGGAAGGGACCTTGGAGGTCATCTAGTTCAACCCCCTGCTCAGGCAGGAAACCCTACACCATTTCAGACAAATGGCTGTCTAGTCTCTTCTTAAAAACTTCCAGTGTTGGAGCATTCACAGCTTCTGGAGGCAGGTTGTTCCACTGATTAATTGTTGTAACTGTAAGGAAATTCCTCCTTATTTCCAGATTGCTTCTCTCCTTGATTAGTTTCCACCTGTTGCTTCTTTTCCTGCCTTCAGGCGCTTTGGAAAATAGCTTGACTCCCTCTTCTTTGTGGCAGCCCCTGAGATAGCGGAACACATAAAGGAAACAAGTTTCTTATCCTCAGTTTTGTAGAAGAAAACTGAACGTGCAACTGGAATAATTCTTCAAAGGGTTGGGGAGGGAACAGAAGTAGTTAAGCTCTGCCTTTGACAGACTCTAAATTTGATGCTGAAAAACATTACATGCTTAGCACTGAAAGATCTGTGCTGGGAACATCTTGGGCAATAACTAATTGATTAATTAGTTGATGATTTAATTTCCGTCAGTGCCCCACAATGGAGACATTTCCTGCTGTCAGGTAAACCATGTCCTGGTCCTACAGTATTTCTTCTTTTTTCTAGTTGTTTTTTTTTATTTTTTTATTTATTTATGAGACTTATATACCGCTTTAAGTGCAAGCACTCTCTAAGCGGTGTACACCAGTAAGCAATGTATATATATATATTTACATTGCCCCCAACAATCTGGGTCCTCATTTTACCTACCCCGGAAGGATGGAAGGCTGAGTCAACCTTGAGCCGGTGAGATTTGAACCGCTGACCTGCTGAACACAGTCAGCTAAAGTGGCCTGCAGTACTGCACTCTAACTGCTGTGCCACCTCGGCTCTTTTTAGTTGGTTTTTAAAGGCTGTTTTTGCACAGTTTGATAACCCTTGTCCCAAAGGTGCTTTTTTCAAAAGGCAACTGGACTTTGTTTTTTCTTGAAGACTTGGATGAGAAGCGAAAAGTCTTCAAGGAAAAAGTCCAGTTGCCTCTCAAAAGAGCACTTTTGGGACAACCATGACCTGGATGACTAAGAATCTCCATAGACTTGATAACCCTTGCTTAACTCAGTAAGCCTGTGGTCAATTCTAAAATGTTACTACAAATGTATCTGCCCTTCGGAAGAGAGCCAGTTTGGTCTAGCCATTAAGGCTCCAGGCTAGAAGCTAGGAGATTGTGAGTTCTAGTCCAGCTTTAGGTATGAAAGCCAGCTAGATGACTTTGGGCTAATCACCAAGAAACTGGGAGTTCTAGTCCCACCTTAGACATAAAAGCTGGCTGGGTGACCTTGGGCCAATCATTCTCTCTCAGACCACAGTATCAGGCTTGGGTGACAAGCTGGTCAGCAAATTCCTGTCACAACCAAGAGATCAACATTCTGTTGATCAAAAAAAAAAGCAGAACCTGTACCTGCAGGAAAAACACTTTGGGGGGGGGGGGGAACTAGCCTTTTAAACACAGTTTTAAAATTTAAGGAAGAGGAGAGGCCAGCCTCTTACCCCTATCCTCCTTCCCACCCACCAGGCTATAGACCTGTTGAAACCTGCTGAAATGCAGTTATTTGGATTTACACAATCCACAACCCAAGCACATTTTATCCCAGCATATGAATCAATCAAGCGGCTTCTTTTATAGGCACTTGTTTTCTGTTTTCTCTGCCTATAATTTCTCTGGGAATTTTTCTCTTTTGGGGGAATTATTTAATATCGTTTTGCACTTTATGGTTTTCTGAGTTAAATTGTCAGTTTTCAGACTAAAAAATACTTGCACTGAATCTGATTGGAAATAAAAACTAATAGGGAACGTTCTGATAATTGTTCTAATAAGGTCCACCGAACAGGAGATTAAAGATGATGTCATAGATATTGGGAATATTTGCCTCAGTTTGGCATGTTTATTCTGCTTTCTGCTCTCCTTAGATTTCCAGTTGTAGCCATGGGGGTATTAAAATGGGTTGACTGGACGGTGTCAGAACCCCGATATTTCCAGCTTCAGACAGATCACACTCCGGTGCATTTGGCCCTGTTGGATGAGGTGAGTTTTTTGAGCCCTGCTATGTGACAAGTCAGCTTGGCTTTACCTTTTATATGGATAGTCCTTGACTTACAACAGTCCCCTTAGTGACCATTCAAAGTTACAATGACGCTGAAAAAAGTGACTTATGACCATTTTTCACACTTATGACCGTTGCAGCATCCGCATGATCATATGATTTACATTCGGAGGCTTGATAACTAACTCACATTTATAATGGTTGCAGTGTCCTGGGGTCATGTGATCACCTGTTGCGACCTTTTGACAAACAAAATCAGTGGGGAAGGCAGATTCACTTAATCGTGTTACTCATTTAACAACAGCAGTGATTCACTTAAGAAATGTGGCAAGAAAAGTCGTAAAATGGGGCAAAACTCACTTAACAAATTTCTATCTGTATGTGTTTGCCATGATAAAAAAATTCCTTGCCGCCCTTTGGAATGGCATTTCCCCCAGAGACCTGAGTGGGCCCAATTTTTTTAGCTTTTTTGTAAGACTTTGAAGAAATGGATGTCCCCTAAACCAGTGGTTCTCAACCTGTGGGTCGGGACCCCATTTGGGGTCGAACGACTATTTCATGGAGGTCGCCAAATAATGCGGTCCGCCATTTTTTCCCCCTTTTCCTTAGCTGTGCTACTCCCTTTTATTCTATTGGCTTTTGAAAGCCAATAGAATAGACTCTCTTGAATAGAGTCTAATTCTATTGGCTTTCAAAAGCCAATAGGAATTGTCCAGGCTGTCTCTGCCCTGCTGAGCCCGCCAAAAGTCCCATTCTGCAAACGGTGGTACAAGTTGTCTGCAGCGAAGGCGAGCTGTCTGGAAGTTTCCACCCCTCCCTGCTGAGCAACTACTAAAAATGTAAGTAAAAGAGGGCCAGGGGTGGGAGGTGGGAAGCCGGCGGGCGCAGGGAGGGTTGCTGGCGTGCGTGGGGCCCGGCGGGTGCCTTACCTCCCTTGAGCTGGGCAAAAAGGTGATCACGTGACCCAGGGACACTGCAACCATCATAAATATGAGCCATTTGCCAAGTGTCTGAATTTTGACCACGTGACCACAGGGATGCTGCAGCGGTCATATGTGTGAAAAATGGACATAAGTCATTTTTTTTTTCCGATGCCATTATAACTTCGAACAGTCACCAAATGAATGGTGGTAAGTTGAGTACTACCTGTATTCTGCATTTTAAGGTTTGTGCCTCGTCCTAGTTGTCTCACAATCAAGCCAATGCGCTAGTAGAAATGCAGATCTTAACAGTTCGCTTTTTGCTCTGCAGATCAGCACCTGCCACCAACTGCTCCATCCTCTAGTTTTGCAGCTTCTGGTCAAACTTTTTGAAACTGAGCACTCTCAGCTTGATGTCATGGAACAGGTGATGACAACTAAAAAATATGGAATTCTTGACTGTTGAGACTTTCCATGGGGCATCCTGAAGATGGGTATTTTATGAAGTTGCTGAAGTAGCTTGCCTGCTTGTAAAATTATCGTTCCCGAGGAAAGGATTGGGAATCCTTGAGTTCATACTCTTGAATCTAACATAATAATAAAGTTGGAAGGGACCTTGGAGGTCATCCAGTCCAACCCCCTGCTCAGGCAGGAAACTCTATACCATTTCAGACAAATGGCTGTCCAGTCTCTTCTTAAAAACTTCCAGTGTTGGAGCATTCACCGCTTCTGGAGGCAGGTTGTTCCACTAGTTAATTGTTCTAACTGTCAGGATCTATAAGAAAGAGTTCAGAATTATTTTTATTTAAATGTAAAAATGGTGAAGTCCACCCTTACTTGAAAGTCTATAATTAATATAATTGGCTGGGAAAATCATCATGCATTAAAAAAGACTCTTTGTTCCTATATATTGATAAAGAAAGATATATTCCTGAATATTCTCCGCAATTCCAGTTGAATACTGAAGATGCTTCAGAAGAAAACTCTATAAATTATATTTCAGTTGAATTTGCTGGTCATACCCTTCTTTATGTAGTGTTTCAAGAGCCCCAGTCAAAAGTTGTCTGGAAGTCAGAAGAGAGAAACCACTCTTTGTTCTGTTCTGTTACTTAATTCATTTTTCCATGTTGTGATATTTTTCTAATGGAAAAATAGAGACTTTTTCTAATAAACTTACAAGAAAAACAAACACTGCAGCTATTTTCTTTATCACTAGAGGGCACTTTGATGCAGACTTTTCTTACTCCCTCTATTGACAAAATTAAAAAAAAAGAAGACATTTTTTTTTCAATTTGGAAAGAAACATAATTTAAAAAGAGTCATCAGAATAGGTTGAGTCAAAATAGGTGGTGGTGGGGTGGCATTGGTGATGATGATACTGATATGATATATGATATGATATGATTTCATTTGGGTGGTTTTCATTGTCCAAATGTCATCCCTCAACCAACTTCCTGATGGAAAGAATGCATGTGATTGTTAAAGGGCTTCAATAGCTCTGCAAAGTTATGTCACCTCTTAAAACCCCAAAATAACTATCAAAAAAATCCACAAAAAAATTTAGAAACATTTTGACCCGGCAGAGTATTTTTTTTTTTTTCACCCACGTCATAAACAGAGCACAAAACTATTTTCCTATGGAGCCAAGAACATAAATTCTGTGAGATAGTTCTCCTGCGTGCCAAAAATTACACTTGAATAATATTTTCTCTGGGGGCGCAATGGCTCAGCAGTTAAATACTCTTAAGTTTGTCAGCTGGAGAGCTAACAGCCTTGGTTCAAGACCTGAGCACTGTGCGATGGGATGAGCTCCCGTCCTTGCCACTTCACTGGGAAAGTAATAACGCTCCATGAGCCTTTGATATATAGCCATTCTGGCCACATGACCATGGAAATTGTCTTCGGACAATGCTGGCTCTCTCAGCCAAGAAACGGAGATGAGCATCGTGCCCTAGAGTTGGACATGACCGACAGAGAAACCTTTACCTAATATTTTCTCCACTAATAGTGGAAATTGCTACCGTAAATGCCGGCGTACAAGGTGACCCGGCGTATAAGACGACCCCCGTCTTTATAGCCGGGCCGCATTCCTAGAACGTCGTCTTATATGCCGGAAACTACCAGTATTTCCGGCGTATAAGACGACTCGGCGTATAAGACGACCCCCGTCTTTGGCACCGATTTCAGCGCTCGCGGAAGTCGCCTTATACGCCGGCATTTACGGTACATAACTTCATGGAGTTCAAATATACTGTGACCATCTCTTTTCTCAGCTGGAACTTAAGAAGACTCTTCTGGACAGAATGGTTCACTTGTTGAGCCGTGGCTATGTCCTCCCAGTGGTCAGCTATATCCGGAAATGCCTGGAGAAGTTGGACACGGATATATCTCTGATCAGATATTTTGTGACTGAGGTCAGTAAATATTTGGATAGTTAAGAGTTTTAAAATGATGTGCAGATGGATTGATTTGCACTGATGTGGGGAAATGTAATCCAGATTCCCAGGAGGGAGGGGCTGCATTAAAGAGAAGCAAGAGACAGCAAAGTTTAGATAGTTTGGTTGGGATAAAGAGGTCAAGAGAGCTCCTCGCTAGAAATTAATAATAATAATAATAATAAGTTGGAAGGGACTTTGGAAGTCATCTAGTCTAACCCCCTGCTCAGGCAGGAAACGCTATACCAGTGATGGCGAACCTTTTAGAGACCGCGTGCCCAAACTGCAACCCAAAACCCACTTATGCATCGTCGGGTGCCGGGTGGGTGTGGCCCATTGGGTGGGTGTGGCCAATTGGGTGGGCATGGCTGCAGTGGTAATGGCAGACTGGGTGGGACTAAAAAGTTCAATCAATCAATTCCAACTTTGCAAGATCTTTTTCCCCGCAAGAAGTTGAAATTGACTGATTGATTGAACTTTTTTTTTTTTTTTGCATACGGTAGCAGAGGCCTAAAGAGGTTTTATAAAACCCAGCTGAAGGCCTAGGACTGGGGCGACGGTGCACGTGCCCACAAAGAGGGCTCTGAGTGCTGCCTCTTGCACCCGTGCCATAGGTTCGCCACCACTGCCCTATACCATTTCAGACAAATGGTTTGTCCAGTCTCCTCTTATAAACTTCCAGCGTTGGAGCATTCACAACTTCTGCAGGCAAGTCATTCTATTGATTATTTGTTCTAACTGTCAGGAAATTTCTCCTTAGTTCTAGGTTGCTTCTCTCCTTGATTAGTTTCCATCCGTTGCTTCTTGTCCTGCCTTCAGGCGCTTTGGAGAATAGCTTGACTCCCTCTTCTTTGTGGCAACTCCTAAGATATTGGTACACTGCTATCATGTTCTCAGAGTATATCTTCACCGATGTTAGTAGTTTGCTTTAATTTGGCAAAACCTCTGTCTATAGGTGAGGAACAAAAAAGGAAACTGCTTAGAACAGGGGTGGCCAACCCTGGCAACTTTTAAGACTTGTGAACTTCAACTCCCAGAATTATTCAGCCATCCATGCTGACTGGGGGGTGTTGAAGTCCACAAGTCTTAAAAGTTGCCGATGTTGGACACTGCTGGCTTAGAAGAACTTCAGGGTGTCTTTCTTGGGTTTTGGTATTGCAGAAATAATTACTGCAAGCTGGTGTGACATAACTGGTGCTCCCTGTGGGTCCGTTGACATTTTTAATTTTTTTCCTCCCTCTTGGAAAGGGGGGTATTGCTTTTATAGTTTGTGTATTGGGTTTTTATTTTTTGCAAGCTGCTCAGAGTCACAGAGAGCGAGTGGGTGGCCATATCAAAACGTTTAATTAATATTGAATTTGGCAAGATTGATGTTAGGCTCCAAAAATCAAGAATGAAACTGTCAGAAAATCGAGAAAAATGTTATGACAGTTACAAATATTATTCTTCATTTCGCGATCCCTTGTTTAATTATCCTCTTTTTTTTCTTTTGTGCAGCAATGTATTTTCTAAATGTTTTAAAATAAAATTATTGCCCCCAAAACAGCAGTAACAACCAGAATGAAGCCCACAGTCTTTTCCTGCTATCTGATTTCATAGGTACTGGATGTGATTGCTCCTCCCTACACCTCTGACTTCGTGCAGCTTTTTCTTCCAATTCTGGAAAATGATAGCATTGCAGGAACAATTAAGACAGAAGGTGAACATGACCCAGTGACAGAGTTCATAGGTAAATCTTCCCAGCATAGTATTTTTGTTTCAAGTTTGCAATCTGTTTACATGCAGTGAACGCAGTCACATCTCAAAGAATTTACCTCGAGAACATCTGAGCAGAATCCCTCTTCAGATGCTTTTCACCACTGAAAAGGTCAGATGTTTCTACGAGGTAGCCGCAATCTCATCTTTTCAGGGTGTTTGCTGGACTGCAGGAAAACCTGCACAGAACCCGTGTTTTCACAGTAAAAAAGTCCAAAATAGGGGCCATGATGCTGCAATTAAATTCTGCATGCAATGCACATTAAAAAGAGAAGGGCGTTCAATCATGCTTTCGAGGCTTCTGTCTTGACTTTTGACTCTGGATACCTCTGAAGACATGTAAGCATCTTAAATTAAGGCTGAGCTAGTAGAAGAAGAGCTGTATTACTCTACGGTCTTAAGACAGGGTTTCTTAAAGAGTTGTCTAACCACTTCTGGGGGTCCCCCAAGACTGTCTCAGGGGTCCTAGAAATCAAAGTTACTTGCCAGCCTACAATATTAAAATCTCATCAAACATTTGTGAGAAACAGCAGCAACAATGAATGCATCCATTTTAATTTTAATACGATAAGTATCAATGAATATAACCCATATGAACAAAAAGATCTCTTGGGGTCCTCCATAATTTTCAAAAGTGGGAGGAAAAAAAGTTTAAGAAACACTGGTCTAAGGTACAGAGGTGCAGATCAGTAAAATTCAACAGTTGGTACAATCAAGTGACACGTTGAAGCGTTAACTTTTGTGGCATAAGCAATTGTAAGAGTGTGCTTTGAAAATAGATTTATTTCATTCGATTTATTACAGCTGTCCACTTCAGCAGACACTGAGATATATTATACTGTACTGTATGTGACTATGGAGAACTGGAGAATATTTTACAAGAATGGGTTAAAGTGTTAAAAGAATGCATACAGTTGGACCCTGCTTTCCATTTGAATCAAAAGATTTAGGCACATAAATTCTACTCCAAGTCAACCTGTCTTGTTTGTTTTCTTTAAAGCTCACTGCAAATCAAATTTCATCATGGTCAGCTGAATTAGGAGAACTCCGCATCCAGAAGACACTGGTGACCAGGCCTCTTTCGTGCTGCATAAAGAAATTCAAATGGTTTGCTGATAGGTTTCAACTTAAGTAGGAACTTACACTGGTCAGTTTTAAATTGTGTAGAAAGCAATTACTGGCACAGGTTGTCACTACTTCAAACCTTGGTCCTCTTGAAGAACTGAAAAGATGGTTGCTTGCTCCAAATATATGACCTAGTGAAGTATGACAGCAGTGATGTTCTTAAGAAATTCATTGTGTAGTGTATGACTGGTTACTTCTAGCAGGTAGAGCTGACACCGTCTTATGAATTCTCTCCACTCTCTGGCTGTGTTCCAGTCAGTTTTGTAGACTGGAAAAGCAGTGCATTAGTCTCTCATACTTGCTCTCATTCTTGACAATCTTATAAACATCTGGTGAAAATATTTATCAGATGTGCCCCATCTGAAAACACTCGTTCGCAAACTTTCTGTAATCAGGGCACCCTCATGTTGGGTCTCCCAATCCTATCCTTTGGTGGACCTCAGTCTGGATAAACCTCCTTACAATGTCTTTATAACATTGTAGCTTGTAAATCAACCATCATGGATGATTGTTGAGAAACAGACCTATGCTTAGCATCTGTTGCATTCCAGTTCTGAATTCTTTTTTAAAAAAGAAAATCATTTGTGCATCACAAATGTTTTATGTTTGTGAACCCTAGCAAAGAAATACAGGTAGTGTTCTTTTAGGAGAAAATAATTAAAATATTAACCATTATTGGTAAGTTTCATTACTTTGAGGGATATAGATATACGCTGTTACATTTCTCTAAATGCATAGCATATACAGTATAGTAACATGTAATTTTTCAGATATGTCTTCAAGCTACATATCAGATGAGTGAGAAGTGTGACAGCTTGTAATTTTTAATAAATTTCCTTTGAGTAAAAATTGTTGCGCCTGTGGATTGTAGTCTTCACTGTTTCAATTTGCAAGACCAACAACACTAGTGGAAAATACTGAAATGATGATCTACCGGTATAGTTTTTAATAAGAGGGTAGAAAAATAGACATCAGTTTTCTTCATATATTTAGCTGGGTTTGCCCAAAACATTGAACTATAGTGTTACTGAACTCACTGGGTCTTTTGATCCTAATTAAATGGCTTATGAGCCAGAATGTATGACATGTATTTTGTAAGTTCAATAATATAGCTAGAAACTGGAGACTGAGTTCTAGTCCTATCTTAGGCACAAAGCCAGCTGAGTGACCTTGGACCAGTCACACTCTCTCTCTGCCCTAGGAAGGAGGCACTGGCAAAACGCTTTTGAAAACACTGAAAACTTCAGAAACTTTTCTAGGTAGTTAAGAGTCAAGACTGACTTGAAGGCACTACATAAATACATAAAACATTAAAGAATCTGATCTGGGGTGAGAGAGGGAGCATATAGTTCTGGTTAACTGAAAGGGGGGGGGGCACACAGGAAGTCCTCAACTTACGACCACAGTTGGGATCAGAATTTCCATTGCTGAGCAAGGCAGTTATTAAGTGAGTCGTGGCCAATTTTACATTTTTTTTGCCACGGTTGTTAAGCGAATCACTGAAGGTTTTAAATGAATCACATGGTTATTAAGTGAATCTGACTTTCTACATTGACTTTGCTTATCAGAAGCCAGCTGGGAAGGTCACAGATAGCGACCACATGACCCAGGGACAGGGTCTTAAATTTGAGCGAGTTGCCAAATGTCCAAATTTTGATCACCTGACCATGAGGATGTCGGGGTCGTAAGTGCGGTGGACTGGAAATAGGTAACTTGTTTTGACGCAAATAAAACTTTGAATGGTTGCCTTTCTGCCTAGGGTTTAGTCTATGCATTTGCCACAGAGAGTAGGAAATTTGACATCCTTATTAGTTTCACATAATAAAATAATTTAAGAAATCTGCCCCCAAATGTTACACATTTCAAAAAGAATTAAACATGATTATTTGTTTTATTTTATTTATTTATTTTATTTTATTTCTATAGCTGCCCATCTCAACAAGTGGACTCTGGGTAGCGCACATCATAAAACATTAAAATAATTTAAAAGTAGAAAATATATATTGCACTAAGTAAAACTGTTACTATGGATGTTAACACAGCCAGGAAATGGGATCCTTAACACACTTAGTCTCCAAGCCTATATACACAATTTTACAATTGTGTGAAGGCCAACAGTTGTGAAAGGCCAACAGGGTTGGGGTCATCCTGATATCTGAAGGAAGAATCTTCCGGAGGGCAGAGAAGGCACATCTCCTGCTTTCTGCCAGCTGACATTCTTTGACTAACGGGACCGACCTGCCTGCCTGAACTGGATGAGTAGAAATGATTGGGAGAAGATGGTCCCTAAGGTAACCCAGCCCCAAACCATGTAGGGCTTCTAAGATGATCACCAGTACCTTGAATTGCACTTGGAAACACTGCTGGTAACCAATGCTACGCACAAAGCATTGGTGTTGTATATGTTGACTGTCCGATACCGTTTCTTCCTAGTGCAGCTGCATTCTCTACCAGTTGAAGCTTCTGAACCCTCTTCAAGGGCAGCCCCATGTAAAGCTCAGTGCAGAAGAGAGGGCATGAGTGACTGAGCAAAGCCTCCCAATCCAAGAACAGGCACAGCAGGCACATCATCCTAAGGCAGGAGTGTCAAACTGCCGGTCCACAGGCTGGATGCATCATCCAGAAGCCACGGCCACCCCATTGCCGTAATGGCAAAACCATGTCGATACATTGAATGACGTTACGTGACATCGCGAGTTTGACATGACTGCCCTAAGTTGTGTAAAGGCCCTCCTGGCCATGGCTGCCACCTGCTTTTCTAGCGGGAGCCATAAGACCAAATGCCGCCCAAATACCCAAAGCCACTTTGTCTTGTTTAGCCCATTGCACCTCATCCAGACCCTTACAGCTTCCAAGCATTGAGATAGGAAATCCATGGCATCGCTCAGGCAGCCCAGAGTAGAGTTAGAAAGCTGGGTATATTCATATTGATACCGCAAACCGTTGGATTACCTCACCTTGTGGCCTTGTGTGTGTGAACTAGGAGACAAAAGAGAACTGAGCCCTGGGACATCCCATGCAGTAGGGGCTGTGGGCTAGATCTTCCCTGTCCCCCAACTTTGACTGGAACTGACTCCAGAGGAAGGAGAAGAACCAAGCCAAGACAGTGTCACTCATCCTCAACTTCCGAAGCCCGTCTAGAAGGCAGCCATAATCGATGATATTGAAGGGTGTTGAGATGTAATTTTGATTCTATGCTTCTGGGAGTGGGACACCCCCCCATCCCACTCCCAGAAGAGGTCATGTAAGAGCACTTAGATGCAGTCTCAGTCCCATAATCTGGCCTGAACCCTGAGTAAAAAGGGTCAAGGTTAAATCACAGCTCATTTCCATTTGAAAAACAGTGCCAGGTTTTCTCAGCACAATCCGTACATTCATTTTGATAGTTTATGCAAAATCTTTAATTAAAAAAAAAGAAGATTGAAACCTCAGTTTAATTACCAGTCCATATGTAGCCAGGCAATCTTGCAGAAAGTAATTTTCTCTCTCAAAAATAAACAACTGGCTGAAAAATTGAATTCTTGCAATAGAATTCAAGGTACAATGGGGTCTCCATATGTGCACATTTCTTCAACAGCCAGATTATAGTCTGCTCCTTTCCCACCTTTATATGTACTTGTCACAATGCGCAGCCATCCTTTTTCGCCCTAGAATTACGAACATAAGGCACATCACATAGAATTCTGGCCCAACCCTTGTTCTCATTTTACAGCTCTGTTCCAAAAATGCCATTTAAGCCTTGATTGTGCAAGGACTTGAGAAAAAGGTGCCAACAATGCAATGGTGCAGGATCTGCCATACTGTTCCCTATCTTTTGATGGTGAACCGGAATACCCAGATGAACTGGGATCAAGACCTGATCTCCTTGTGCCTCCCTTGCTCAGACTATTGCTTTTGTGATGGAACGCAATAAGGAACTGGATCCCTGGAAGGGAGGGGTTGCATTCCAGAGGAGTAAGAGGCAACTCAGTCCAGATGTTCTGGTGTGAGAGAAAGAAGATGAAGAAAGTCCCTCCCTAATATTTCACAAAGAGTAACGTAGAAGCAGATGGTAGAGTCTTTAGTCTGGCAAGATTTTTGTCTATGGGCATGAAACAATAAAGAAATCAGCTTGGAAGAATCAATATGGGCCATTCTTGGTTTTGAGCCTGACAGCACTGCTGCATTTGAATTGCATAGCTCTCCTTGACCACAGTTCCACCAGTATGGTTGTGAGGAGATCTGGTGTCCATGGGGATGGGGATATCATTCTGAAGGTCGTCTTTAAGCAACACAGCGGATAAAGTAGGTCCTGCCATCTCTCCTGGTGGCTTCTTTCAGTTTCAGTGCTTAACACAATCGTGAGGAGCTGGGAAACCCTGAGACTTAGTCGCCACTCAGGAGATAGTATTGACCTAAACCAGGGGTCGGCAACCTTGGCTCTTTTATGACTTCAACTCCTAGAATTGGCTGGCTCAGGAATTCTAGGAGTTGAAGTCCACGAGTCATAAAAGAGCCAAGGTTGCCGACCCCTGGCCTCAACAGACCCATCCTCTGGCTCTACAAAAGTTCTCAAATTCCAGCATTGCCCAATAATTCCATTTCCTCGCATTATATTTTCCACGCTCTTTTCATAAAAAGGAATTCGTGAAATTCAGAGGAACATCTTTGTTACTTAAGGAATCATTGAATGCAACTAACATGGAGAAGAATCCTGCAGGATTTAATTAAAGCAGCACTAGGGCTAATGCAGGTTAGTGGTGGGCCAAGTCAGGGCTACATTTATAGATCCCGTATGGATTTAAATTTCTGTCTTGCCAAAGAATCACAGGATAATCAACGGCTCTTCCACCAATGCAAGAACTTCTCACTAGAGGTGTTCACAAGACGTGAAGGATGAGGGTGTGAAAATGTCAAGATAGCCTTTCAATTGTGATTAAGGCCACGCCTCTTTCTGGAGTGGGTTTGGATTTTGTGATCACAACTGCCATCTTCAACTTTTTCACACTCATAATATACACACCCCCACCTTTATGGACATCCCTGCTCCTCACCTATCTACAGTTGCATTCTGGTTTCTATGCTACTAAGAATTTCTCATTCAAGGGACAAAAGCTGGCGTTTTAGTGCTGTACTAAGATCACACACCAACATGCCCTGATGGAGATCAGATCAAATACTAAAACATTTAATTTCATTTACATTTGCTGTATCTTGACTTTCTTGGCATGTATTTAAGCATTTCCCCCTTTTGTCACATTCAGAATTATTGTTTGCTTAAAACTTTTGCAGGTCTCTGTAGGTGACAACCGAGAGCTTGGAAGAGTTTTTAAACATTAAAAACAACCTCTATCCTGAAGTGAAACATATCACTCTAACAACCCTCAAATTATTTTTTTCCTTAAAAGAAAGATCTTGCTTCTCTTTTTTTTTTTCCTTAAAAGAAAGATCTTGCTTCTGCTTACCCACGGCTCTCCCCACGAGTTGCGGACAATCCAGTATTCAGTTCCACCTTCCACACCCCAACCAGCCACAGAGATAATGTGGTTGATGTAAGTTTCAGAGTGATATTCAGCATAAATTCCTCCGGTGTAGTTGTCCAGGCCTGGGGTAGCCATGATCCCACAACTGTTTCAATCACAGGAAATTAGAAGGCTAGCAAAGCAAACAAGGCTGAAATGGGTGCAGTTATCACAGAAGTGAAGAGTTCCCTACTAGTTTCAAAATTAGCTAGGTGAATTTTGGTGAACCAGTTCTACTGGATACCTGGGAAACTATCTGGGTGAGGAATGTCAAATTTACACAAGCCCAGAACTTAAGGGAGAATTTTTATAAAATGTTTTATAGATGGCACCTTGATCCACAAAAAATGTCTCTTATGTATCCTGACTTACAGCCTAAATGTTGGAGATGTGGTTGCCTGGACGCCACTTATTATCATATTTGGTGGTCGTGTCAAAATATAAAAGCTTTTTGGATTAAGATATGGTGGAATATCCAAATAATTTTTAGAAAGAGGGTAAAATTTACTCCACAATTGTTTTTGTTAGGTATTGTTACTGATTGTGATGCTAAGGAGGTTATATTGATGTTGAACTTGATTACAGCCGCAAGGCTGTTAGTAGGGCAATATTGGAAGAAGGAATCTTTGCCTACCTTGCAAGAGTGGCTTTTTAAAGTTTCCTATCTGGCGGAAATGGCAAAGATTTCAGCTTTCTTAAAGGAGCAATCGCAAGAGAAATTTTTTGCCGTATGGGAAAAATGGATAAATTTCACACAATACAAATTGGAAATTAAAAAATACCATTTAGCCTTTTTATAACTTGTATATAAACTTTGACATTTTATAGATTGTATTTTTTCTCTTTTTCTTTTTTTTATCTCTTTTCTTCTTTCTTTTTTCTTCTTTTTTAAGCACTCTTTCTTTTTAATGCTTATGGTTTTTTTTGTTATATATATCTTATTGTTAATTATTTTATAAGTTATTTAACTTTTTTTTAGGATTTTTAAAATTTTAATTAAGCCTATATTCAGCTCTGGGAAGCTCGGGGGGGATGGAGGGGGTGGTTTGGGAGGGGTTGGGTGAGGGTTGTTTTGTTGTTTTTTTGTTGTTGTTGTTGTCTTTTTGGTTTTTTGTAAAAACTTCTAAAAATTTTCAATAAAAAAAAATTAGCTAGGTGGGCTCAAGTAACACATCATACACAATAACACTCACTGTGAACGAATCATGGATTTGAATATACCTAGAAGAGAAATTGAACCTATGCATTTCTATTGAGGTATAAGGTCTATCTCAGGTTTGAGCAGCTCATCAACGGGAGACTATACAGTCTTCCCCATACATGGTCCATGAATGCCCTCAAAGTCCTAATGCTGTTTTTTGGGGGGGATAGGACAAAATAGGCCAAATTCTATCCCCCACCCCCACACTGGACATTAGTACCAGACAGCGCTACTAGACTCTACCTTTAGGGACTTAAATAAATAAGATAATGGGAGAGGCTTTTCCTGTTGGTAGCAGAGGAATTCTGGGAGTTGAAGTCCACACATCTTAAAGTTGCCAAAGGTAGGAAACATGGTTTTAAATAATTTTCTCTCCTCTATTGAACCAACATCGCTAACCACACCTATGTCAATTACATGACTTCACTAGCCACACCCACTGGGAAGGGAAGAAAAATTAAACAAATCATTCTGAGCCATAAAACTTATGCCCACTCCCGTACCTGATTGGTCCATTTGCATAGATTTCCGCCATCATCTTCTCTCGACCGCTCACATAGCCATAATCTCCCACTTTCCAGAGGGTATAGTTTTTTATCACGTGGCATTCCCCGAAGGTTGTGCATGTTCCACATTGGTTAAATTTCTTGCATGCTTCAAAAATAATTGCACAAGATAAATGGAAACAGATAGCCTACTGCAGGTAGTCCTCAACTTATGACCCACACTGAGTTCAAAATTTCAGTCGTTAAGCAGGACAGTTGTTAAGTGAATTTTGCCCCATATTACTACTTTCCTTGTCATTGTGGTTTAGTGAATCACTGCAGTTGTTAAATTCGTAACATGGTTATTAAGTGAATCTGGCTTCCCCATTCTGATTTTGCTTGTCAGAAGGTCGCAAACGAAGATCCAATGAGCCTGGGACACTGCAACCGTCAGAAATACATGCCAGTTGCCAAGTGTCCGAAATTTGATCATGTGACCCTGGGGAGGTTACATCAGTCATAAGTGTGGAAAAGAGTCACATTTTTCAGTGTCGTTGAAATTTCAGTCACTTGCCAATCGAGGAACACCTGTACTTTCACATTTACTTCCTGTTTCCAACAAAAAACACTCGTTGAGGAAAATAAACTTTTTTAAATCACCGTCCTGTTTGCTTGATGACTGCCACAAAAAAGGTTGTAAAATTGGGCATGCTGACCTGCTCAATGACCACCACAACTTACGACTGTAATTCTAGGCTCAATCACGACTGTAAGTCAAGGTCTGCCTGTAATTTAAATGAAGAAGGGCATTGGGTGGAAAGGATGGTTGCACAGTACCAAAATTTCTTTCCACAGTATAATCATGTTGCTGCACTCCTTCTAAATTCACTATGAAGCAGCTCAATGTACATTCAATGTTTTATGTGTTTGACGGCAGTTTTGTAATCAGCATGGCTACCTATAATGGATATGAATAAACTCCAGGCAATTGGGAAGGGGCTTACTTAAACAACACAGACATTTGTCTATGGAGATTCTCAGTCATCCAGATCAACAGAGGGGGAGGGATACGACATCATCTATCTCCAGTCTACAACACATTCCTTTCAACAGTTCCAAGAAGGCTCCATACACATTTACACAACTCAGGTGACCCTGAAGACACAGATAAGCCTCCAGGTGGCCTCAACGACTCTCTAAAAGAAAGCAAATGACCAGCTGTCTGCAAGGAGTATAAATCCTGCCATTCCCCACCATCCAGTCAGAGCTGAAGAAGCTTCTTGGATGAGAAGCGAAATGTCTTCAAAGGAAAAACAAGAAAGTCCAGTTGTCTATGAAAAGGCATCTTTGGAACACAGACATTTATGAGCTAATAGCCAAACTGTCTGTAGGTCGTAACCTTTGTGGATGTATTAGCAAGGTTGTTCAGTTACATTCTCCAAGATCAGCAAAATATATTTATTTTTTAGTGAACATTAATATAGCTGTCCAATGACAGAGCAAAATTGGGATGATCGTTATTACCACTCCTTAAAAGTAACGATCACAGGCTTATGCTAGTAGATGAGGTATGTGGGCTAGTAAATGTTTGCATCCATTGCAAGGCTGATACAAATGGTGGATGGTTAAAATTCCCTTCCCTTTGTGCTCTGATCATACATACTTTGGTCTTTAGCTTGATAATTGTTGCATGTTTCATCCGGGATGCCGTGTTCATGAGCATATTGCCACACGCCAACGTCAGATCCACCTTCACAAGATCCAGCATTGGCACAGTCAATCACATTTTGAACAGAGAGATACGCTGAGGGCCAGGCACCTTTCTTCCTGATATTTATGCGATCTAAAAGAGAGAAATAAGCTTTGAAAGTAACAAAAACTGTAACCCTTCTAAGCTACAGACCGAGTTCCCACAACGTGCTAAGCCAAAATATTTTTCTTTGAAGTCCTTGGTGCTCTCTCAGCTCAGTTGTTTTCTTGCAAACGCTTCATTACCCAACTAGGTAACATATTTTCTTTGATTGACTTTGCCTTGGTATGTTTTCTGAACTTAGCCACAGTTTGTGGTTTCCTATGTCAGGCCAACCCAGACCACTTTTATTGTGATTTGTTTGCAATCTGTAATACATTAATTAATGATTTAATTCAAACCTACTCATGAAGTACAGATTGTCCATGTCTGATTCATGAGATACAGGAGACAAGTGATCCTCTGTTTCTTTTTCCCTAACTGCCACCCACTATTTTGTACCAGACCTTACATGTCAATAAAAAAATGAAAATGAATCTTAGAAACCTGCTATTTGCTCCATAAAGTGACCACATGAATTCCTTCCCTTTTAAATCTCAACTGTCCTTTCATTTTTCTCTTCAATAATACCATTCTGGCCAATTTAGTCCTTTATCACAATAATTTCCCATTGTCCATTGCCGTTTAATATGACAAAACCTGGGCCGAGAACTTGAGCAGTGTTGAACCTGATTAGTACCTAGGTAAGGTAAGTAAGAGGCTAAAACAGGGTTGAAAAAAAATATGACAGTGACAAATGGCTTCCATGCTACCACTAAGAAAGCAATAGCAATAGCTTTTAGACTTATATATCGCTTCACAGCCCTCTCTAAGTGGTTTACAGAGTCAGCCTATTGCCCCCAATAATCTGTGTCCTCATTTTACTGACTTCGGAAAGATGGAAGGCTGAGTCAACCTTGAGTCAGTGAGAATCGAACTGCTGGCAATAACAGAATTAGCCTGCAATCCTGCAATCTAACTACTGCACCACCATGGCGCTATCTAAGAAAGCGATGTGGATATGGATCTGAATGTCTGTGGAGATTCTCAGTCATCCAGGTCATGATTGTCCCAAAGTTACTTTTTTAAGAGGCAACTGGACTTTCTTGTTTCTCTTTGAAGATGTTTCACTTCTCATCCAAGAAGCTTCTTTGGTTCTGACTGGATGGTGGGAATGGAAGAATCCCACCATCCAATCAGAGCTGAAGAAGCTTCTTGGATGAGAAGCAAAACGTCTTCAAAGAAGAACAAGGAAGTCCAGTTGCCTCGTGAAACAGCATCTTTGGGACATGTGGATGCGAAATTACCAGGAGTTGAACTCAGCTTGAAGGAGACCTTGCCTTCAATCAGGAGGCAGAGAACTACACAACTAACTCAGAGATAACGCCAATGAATAAGCTCTCCAGTTCTCATACAGTATTGCCCAACCTCAAAAGGCACACCAAACTTTCAAATGAAAACACTTAATTTGATTTGAAAGGCAGATTGTGATGTGAGGTGTAGTGACTAAGATTTTTTAAAAAATCTATGCATTTCCTCCCTTAGGAGGGAGGAAGACTTGTGATTCTCAATGCTCAGAGGAAGGTATAACCAATAGGTATCCCGTACCTGCAAAGGCACTGGTGCTGCCGTGAGCCCAACATGATCCACAATACTGGGGAATGTGCTGGTTTCGAGTGGTGCTCGCATAATTGACTCCATCTTTGCTTCTCCAGTCCCAACTCTTGGGCAACTTAGAGATATTCAAATATTCATGTGGACGAGGATAGGTTCTTTGGGGGGGAAATAATAAGGAAAGTTAACTTTCTGTGAGCAAGGTTAAGAGGGTTATTTCTCAGTGCTTGCTTTGATTTATGACCAAGTCTAAACCAGTCTAAGCAGCATATATTTCCCACTTCATTTGATTCATTGACTGTTTGTGAAATAACTTCGGCAGAAAGGAAGGGACTTTATCACGAAATGCCTTTTTTCCGGATGACCTCAACTATTTTCTAAAGTTCTCAGATGGACTTTGTTCTCTTGCCTGTTTTGCAAAACTCCAGAAGGGGGAGGGGAACATCTTGGAACAGCAAAATTTTAACATATCAAAATCTGCAAAAGGATAGAAACAAGAGGGGGTCACCTTCCCAACTGGCCCACTCCACGTTGAGACTTTGGAAAAAGTGCAAAGAAGAGCAACTAAGATGATTAAGGGCCTGGAGACAAAAACATTTGCAGGAATTATATGGCCAGTCTAGAGAAAAGAAGGACTAGTGGGGACATGATAGCAGTATTCCAGTTTTTGAGGGGCTGTCACAAAGAAGAGGGGGGTCCACTTATTTCCCAAAGCACCAGAATGCAAGACAAGAAAAAAATGGATGGAAACTAATCAAGGAGAGAAGCAACCTGGAATTAAGGAGAAACTTCCTAACAGTGAGGACAATTAACCAGTGGAACCGCTTGCTTTCAGACATTGTGGGTGCTTCATCATTGGGGGCTTTTAAGAAGAGACTGGACAGTCACTTGTCAAAAATGGTATAAGATGTCCTGCTTGAGCAGGAGGCTGGACTAGAAGACCTCCAAGGTCCGTTCCAGCTCTATTCTGATTGATTGATTGATTGATTGATTGATCACCCATAATACTCAGCAGCCACGCTGGCTGAGAAAGATAGGAAATATAGCTTAATTATCCTGAGGAGGAGAAACAAGCTGCAATGCATTGTGTATGTAATTAACAGTGTGCAACTCAGAAGGATTATCTAGGAACAAATATATGTTTTATGGTCCCAAGGAGACGAAGCCTGCTTGGTAAACACAGGGCACTTGACAGACCCTTGCGAAGGACTTCTGCTTTTAAAATAGCTGATATATGAAATTCTAGGGTGTGGCTGGTTTGCATTGTGATGATTCTCATGAAATAGCAGTTTCTTAGGAATCCCTCTTCTCTATTTTTGTTCCCATAAATTATTACAGGCAGCTCGTGACTTACAACCATTCATTTAGTGACTAAAGTTACAATGGCACTGAAAAACATGACTATTTTTCACATTTATGGCCACTGCACTTATGGTCACGTGATGAAAATTTGGCTGCTTGGAAATTGGTTCGTATTTATGAGGGTTGCAGTGCCCCAGAGTCATGTGATCACCTGTTGTGACCTTCTGACAAGCAAAGTCAATGGGGAAGCCATATTCGCGTAACAACTACGTTACTAACTTAACAACTGCAGTGATTTAGCTAGCAACTGTGTCAAGAAAGGTCGTAAAATGTGGCAAAACTTTTAACAACTGTCTCGTTTTGCAACAGAAAGTTTGGGCTCTATTCTCGTCATAGGTTGAGGACTAGAGAGTTAAATGTTGAACAAATGCCAAAACGACGTGATCATCAGGTATTACTCCTCGCCTGAAGATCAGATGCTAGTCTAAAATCTCAGTCTTGTCTTGTGTTCTGCTTGGGCTGACTGTCCCCATGTCCTCACCCAGTATCTTTTTTCTGTGATTATCTCCATTATGTTAACGCCAGCTGTTCCCAGACCATAAATGAGAGTCAGTCTTGGCTGCACAGCTATTGATGTAGCTTTTCCTTCCATATTTAGCCATCATCTAAGGCAGGGGTGTCAAACTGCTGGCCCGTGGGGAAGATGCAATCATAGCGAAACTGCGCCCACTCTATTGCCGGCAATGGCAAAAAAGTCACGATGCATCGCGTGACATGTCATGTGACATTGCGAGTTTGAGAGTTTTATCTAAGGGCTCAACCTCAAGGTATACATAGTTGTTTCCTATTACCTGGAGGGAAATAAGATGAGGACCCTGAACTGGAACAAGGGGCAAGAGAACCAGCTTCAGGCTGGATAGTTTTTTTGCTGATAGCAAGGATTGGTTGAGAGAACTATAAACTGGAGGTGGAGAGACACCCTTAGTAAACTTCACGGCTGTAAAGTTTTTAACTGCTGTTTTATATTTCAACTTATAAGAAGCTGCCTTTTGTTATGGGTCCATCCAACACTGAGCCACATCTCCAGCAATTTTTTTTTCACCCTCGGCAACGTCAAGATGTGTGGGCAACTCACAGAATTCCTCAGCTGCTGGGTGAATTTCCCCATACTGGCTGTGGAATTCTGGGAGTTGAAGTCCACGCATCTTAAAGTTGCCCAGGCTGAGAAATTGATCAACCCTGATCAGCACAAGGAGTCCAGGTTTTTAGGCAGAACATTTGCCTAGTTCTGAGAAATAATTTGAGATTCAATCCCTTTACAAATTTTTAATTTTTTATATGCAGTGCACTGTACTTTGCTGCTCAACCCCAATCTGACCCAGAAGCAAAATGCCCATTTCTGCTAATTCCCTCTCTCTTTCCCACGTGTATAAATGGATTTATTTTAAATCACTCCGCTTTTACCAGACTCCGGGGATGTTTCCCAAGATAGTCAGAAAATTGTACAAGGGATTACCCTTTTTTAACCTTTTCTATGTAAGTTGGGAGACCCAACGGTTGCAGAACCCCGCTAGGCAATTTCAGGGTCAAGTAAGGTGGTATGAACCCGGGTTGAAACGGTGCCACCTTCCCGGTTAAGGCATCCGCTCCGCGAAAACAGCTTTGTTGGACCGGCGATGGTTCGCCCGACGTGCCCAAACAGCGGCTGCAGCCAACATTCCCCACCACGTCCTCTCCCCCTCCCCACGTTCTCCCCCGGGAACATCCAAAGCCCGAAAAGCGAGGGGGGCTCCACTGGAAAAAAAGCCTATGGATTTGCCCCGAGCCCGCTGACCGGAGATCTCAAGCTCTCCTCTCTCCGTCCAGCCGCCGCTTTGGGATCGCCCGCGTCCCCCAGAGCGAGGACAGATGCTGAGGGACCGGCAAGAGGATGACCGGACGGGCCGGAATACCCAACACACGCTCCAACGCTGGAAATTTGCAAGAAACTCCTTTGTCTGAAATGGTCTAGGCCGGGTTTCCTGCCTGAGCAGGGGGTTGGACTAGAAGACCTCCAAGGTCCCTTCCAACTCTGTTATTCTGTTATACCCTGCCTCCCCCTGCCTCTAACCTCCAGTCGCGCCAGATCACCGCCCCAATTCCATGCCGGTTGGGAATTCTGCGCTTTCTAATTCTAATGCATCCAATTTGCTCTAACTGGGGAAAGCTACTCTCCAGCTCCCGCATCCACGCGCTCCCTCTTTTCTTGGACCTTGACCATTCTGGGAAAGCCCTTCCGACCGGCCCAGCCGAGCTTCCCCCCCCCCCAACGCATCCGTTCTCCCGCTTTCCCGCCGACGCATCCCGAGCTGGAACGATTGCGCGACTCCGCTTTTACCGGACTCCGGGGATGTTGCGCGGAAGCGGCTTGTAGCAGCTCTGACCTTCTCGGAAGTAGAGACCGGCGGCGTCCACGCACGCCACGAGCAGCCCCGGCAGGAGCCAGAGGGCGAGCGAGGAGAGGTCGCGCCCGGCCATGACGATCCCCAGCTCAGCTTGAAGCCGCCGCCTCTTGCGAGAGTCGCTGGGAAAGGAGCGCGCAGAGCCGGGCGGGACCTCTCTGCTTTGGCCGGAGAGCTGAAGGACTGCGCCCCACGCTGCCGCAAAGGGGAGAGAAATAGCGCAAGGCCAGTGGAGGCGGGGACGACATGGGGGACGAAGAGAGCAGCCGCCCCGCCTTGGCTCGCTGCAGGTAGGCCGACGGGTTTACCCGGGATTGCGAGAGCGGCAAGCGGTTGCGAAAGAGGAAACAATCAGGCGGCTCCTCGTGACTCGGCGGCTGAGACGCGCCACTGGGCAGTGGTGGATCGCGGCCAAGGCGCTCAACGCGCGAGGGTGGCGATCGGAGCCTCGGGGCCAATGTGAGCCCCGCGCTGCCGGTCTCCTTTCGGGTCGGCTGTTTTTCAGAACGCTGCTGGCGTTCATCTGAACGTCCCAAAGGGCTGAAGCAGATCGGCGTGCGGGTGGCCCCAGGCGGGAATTCTTGATTAGGCCAGTAATTCGCGAACGTGGATAAATTCATCCAAAATTGGGTAAAAGTGGTTTTTCTTTGGGTAAGGATGCTGGAGAAGACTCCTGCGAGTCCCTTGGACTGCAAGGCGTTCAAACCGGTCAGTCCTAGGGGAGATCAACCCCGACTGCTCTTTAGAAGGCCAGATCCTGAAGTTGAAACTCAAGTACTTTGGCCACCTAATGAGAAGGAAGGACTCACTGGAAAAGGGCCTAATGCTGGGAAAGATTGAGGGCAATAGAAGAAGGGGACGACAGAGAATGAGATGGCTGGATGGAGTCACTGAAGCAATAGGTGTGAGCTTAAATGGACTCCAAAAGATGGTAGAGGACAGGAAGACCTGGAGGAACATTGTCCATGGGGTCGCAATGGATCGGACACGACTTCGCAATTAACAACAACAACAACAAAGGATGCACAAACCCTTCACCATCGTATTAGGGACGTTTATTTCTTTTTTAAAAAAATTAAAAATCGCTATATGATAGACAGACTGACTGACTGACACTGACTGACTGACTAAAAATTTCCCAAAGTATTCTTATTAAGGCAAACATTGAAGAAATTACCAGTGGTGATTTGTTGACATAACATAAAGGTCAATTCAGTGATGTTCTAATACAGGTTGCCCTCAAGTTATGACCATTTTGTTTAGCAACCAATCAAAGTTTTGAGGTGCTAAAGGAAGGGACTTGACTTCATCTTGAGCCCTCAAAGTTGGACAAGACTTTCTGATCAGCAGTTTTGGATAATGGAGGAAAAAGTCAGGGAAGCACTGGTATAGGCAAAATTGAAGGTGGGAAACACTTCAGCAGCCTTTGGCAGAAACAATATTAATAGGCACATTATACAGGTAGTCCTCAACTTACAACCACAATTGAGCCCAACATTTCTGTTGCTAAGTGAGACAGTTAAGTGAGTTTTTCCCTGTTTAACGACCTTTCTTGCCACAGTAGTTAAGTGAATCACTGCAGTTGTTAAGTTAGTAATACTTGTGAATCTGATTTCCCCATTGACTTTGATTGTCAGAAGGTTGCAAAAGGGAAAAATAACTCCGTCATAAATATGAGCCCTGAATTTTGACCATGGGGATGCTGCAATGGTTCTAAGTGTGAAAAACGGTCATAAGTCACTTTTTACAGTGCCGTTGTAACTTCAAATAGTCACTACATGAATAGTTGTAAGTCAAGGACTACCTTTATAGAAATTTTAAACAAATTGTCTGAATCTCTCCTGGCTCGGCGCTAAAGCTGAACTATCACGGAGCATGTATCTGACAAAATCTGCTTAATGAGTTTAGCCTGGTAATAAGATAGTCCTTGACTTAGGACAATTGGGACCAGAATTAATGTTGCTAAGCAAGGTGATTAATGATTTGCCGAGGTTAAGCAAATCACTGCAGTTGATAAGTGAATCATGCTGTCATTAAGTGAGTCTGGTTTTTCCATTGTCTTTGCTTATAGGAAACTGGCTGGGAAAATCGCAAATGACGATCACAGAACCCCAGGATACTGCAACCATTATAAAATATGTGCCAGTTGCCAAATGCCCAAGTTATAACTATAGGAGTGTTACGAAGGTCATAAATTTAAAGTCATATGTCACTTTTTTCAGGTCCTTCATAACTTTGAAGGCTCACTAAATGAATGGTTGTAAGTAGGGGAGTATCTGTGCTGACTTTTAAAAATTGCTTAAATTCCGGAAGTGTTGTGTCTGGAACTTAAAGTTTAACATATTGTGCCTATTATTTTTATAATGCAATACTTGGGCGCAGGTGTTATCTGATAAAGGTAGATTTGGGGATATTTTCAGATATGATTCATGAGTGCCAGGGCAGCTGTTTTCTTCTGTATCACCTACCTCAGGCTCCAGCTGGTTGAAACAATGATTTCTAAGAAGTAGTTTATGACCAGGGGGTATGATTTATGATTTGTAATCTCTGTTATTTTCATAAGAAGTTCCTCGTAATATTACAGTTTAGCTTTTATTTTTAAATAAAGAAGTAAAAGAAGCAATGTTTTTGGTTGATTTCCTGTTTTTATCATACTCTTCGCAGATACCAACTGTGATTTGATGGGGATTTACAATGCCAACAACAGGCCGAGATTCAAAAAGAAGTAGTCTTATGACTATTTTGGAAATTATGTTTCAAGAAATAGACAATAAAAAATGAACTGAAAGTGATTAATTACAAGGCAAAACAATGCACAGATGGCAGCAGAAGTTCAAAGCAGCAGAAACTTTGAAAGACCATATTGTAGGAAAGGATTTTTAAAAATATTTATTTATAGGATCCTTTTGACCATGCTGTGGGGACCCATCTACCACCTACTGTGCTATTTTTGAGTTCGAAAGAAAGCCAAATTGTTCATTTCTTACTCCTTGAAAAATTGTTTTCTTAATTTGATGAAATGTTTGCATTAAATGGATTTGCATTTTCAAATACTGGCAAGAAAGAAAAAACAGAAACAGGACAAAAAACAATCCTGGCTTTTGGAGATAAATCAGTACTTGTTTCTTTTGAATAAGCAGTATTCCCGTGACTTTGCTAAAGCAGCCAGTAATATAGTAATAGCCCTTAATTTAGAAACACCTAACATGCCAAGTGTTGAATGAAATAACTCTGCAGATCCTTGTAGGTGCTGAGTGAAGTGACTCTACAAAAGCTCTCCTGCCTCTGTGGCACAAAGCCCTTCCTTGTCAGATTCCCAGGGTTGATGAAAACAGTAATTGACGAGCACCTGAGGCTTCTGTAGTTCTGCACAATATAATAATAATAATAATAGTAAAGTTGGAAGGGACCTTGGAGGTCATCTAGTCCAACCCCCTGCTCGGGCAGGAAACCCTACACCATTTCGGACAAATGGCTGTCCAGTCTCTTCTTAAAAACTTCCAGTGTTGGAGCATTTACTGCTTCTGGAGGCAAGCTGTTCCACTGAGTAATTGTTCTCACTGTCAGGAAGTTTCTCCTTAGTTCTAGGTTGCTTCTCTCCTTGATGAGTTTCCACCCGTTGCTTCTTGTCCTGCCTTCAGGTGCTGTGGAAAATAGCTTAATTCCCTCTTCTTTATGGCAGCCCCTGAGATATTGGAATACTGCTATCATGTCCCCCCTTGTCCTTCTCTTCGTTAAACTAGACATACCCAATTCTCGCAAACGTTCCTTATATGTTTTAGCCTCCAGTCACCTAATCATCTTTGTTGCTCTTCTCTGTACTCTTTCTAGAGTCTCAACATCTTTTTTACATCGTGGTGACCAAAACTGGATGCAGTATTCCAAGTGTGGCCTTACTAAGGCATTGAAGAGTGGTATTAATACTTCACATGATCTTGATTCTATCCCTCTGTTAATGCAGCCTAGCACTGTGGTGGCCTTTTTGGCAGCTGCAGCACACTGCTGGCTCATATTTAGGTGATTGTCTACTAGGACTCCGAGGTCCCTCTCACAGTTACTACTATTGAGCATGGTGCCACCTATGCTGTACTTGTGCATTTGGTTTTTCTTGCCTAAATGTAGAACCTTGCTTTTTTCACCATTGAATTTCATTTTGTTAGTTAGTGCCCAGTGTTCAAGTCTGTCCAGATCCTTCTGTACCTGAAGCCTATCTTCTGGAGTGTTGGCTATTCCTGCCAGCTTGGTGTCATCTGCAAATTTGATGAGTTCCCCATCTATCCCTTCATCCAAATCGTTGATATGCTGCTAATTACCTAAATACCTGCCTTACTTCATGCCCTGACATTTTGCTTTATCACCATGACTTACTGCAACCTTGGGATGTAGGACCCCCAGCATCAAATGTATATCTTATTTTGCCAATGCATAGTCAGGGGTAGGCAACCTTGGCTCTTTTATGACTCGTGGACATCAACTCCCAGAATTCCTGAGCCAGCATGGCTGGCTCAGGAATTCTGGGAATTGAAGTCCATGAGTCATAAAAGAGCCAAGGTTATCTACCCCTGGCATAGATGACAACTGGTGAATATTTTCAAGAAGAAAGCAAACTTTCTGGCATTTATTTTCTGTGTACCTAATGCAGATGTCGATTTGGGAGTGGATATTGGTGGCCTAGCGGTTAAGATTCTGCGCTTTTCAATCAAAAGATTGGCAGTTCAAGATCCAAGCATCGTGTGATGGGGTGAGCTTCCATCCTTACCCCAGCTTCTACCCACCGAGCAGTTTGAAAGCACGCAAACGCGAGTAGATAAATAGGTACCACTTCAGCGGGAAGTTAACAGCGTTCTGTGCACCTTGGTGTACAGCCAATCTGGCCACATGACCACAGAAAATGTCTTTGGACAACAACACTGGCTCTCTCGGTGGAAATGAAGACGAGCACTGTTCCCTAGAGTCCAACACAACTGGACAGGAGAAACCTTTACCTTTATTCATCATTTTAAAAGAAATACTGAATTAAGGTAATATTTCATCATCAATATTTCAAATGCTACTGCATAGCACGGCCTCTTTCTCAAGAAGAGTGCATTTTGCAGGATATTTTCCTTTTTAGCAAAATCTCCCAAAGCACCAGTCAAAGAAATGCAGTGGCAAATTCAGGTGAGTATTGGGTCTCCATAAGCACACTCCTCTTCCAAAGCCAAGTTGTAGTATCTTCCTTTTCCATCTTTATATGCACTGGTCACGATCCGAAGCCAGCCACTCTCTCCCTGAAAGACGTTAGTTGCACACGTTCATGTAAGAGCATTACTTTCTTGTGTTAAGGTAGCACCCTAAAAATATTTTAAATCATGAACTGTAATCTGGGTCCAAGGCAGAGAATTACAAGATAGAGAATTACATCTAATCAAGAAGTAACTTTTCCTAAACAGCAATAATGAAGTAACACGACTTACAAGCACAATTGGGACCAGAATTTCTGTTGTTAAGTGAGTCACACTGATTTTACAACCTTTTTGCCACAAAAACAATTAAGCAAATCACTGCAGTTGTTAAGTGAATCCTGCAGTCATTAAGGGAAGCCAGTTTCCCCTATTGACCCTCCTTGTCACAAGCCGTCTGGGAAGGTCACAAAGGATGATCACATGACCCAGAAACTGCAACCACTGTAATTAAATGCTGGTTGTCATGTCATGGTCATCACATGACCATGGGGATGCGGAGATGGCCAGAAGTGTGAAAATTGCTTGTAATTTTAGTGCCATTGTAACTTTGAATGGTCACTAAATTAATAGTTGTTTAAGTCGAGGACTATCTATAACAGTGGTTCTCAACCTGTGGGTCGGGACCCCATTTGGGGTCGAACGACCATTTCACGGGGGTCGCCAAACAACGCAGTCCGCCATTTTTTCCCCTTTTCCTTAGCTGTGCTACTCCCTTTTATTCTATTGGCTTTTGAAAGCCAATAGAATAGACTCTCTTGAATAGAGTCTAATTCTATTGGCTTTCAAAAGCCAATAGGAATTGTCCAGGCTGTCTCTGCCCTGCTGAGCCCACCAAAAGTCCCATTCTGCAAAAGGTGCTGCACCAGTTGAGTAGTCCTCGACTTACAACCAGTTGAGTAGTCCTCGATTTAACGACCGATTGGGGGTCGCGGCATTAAAAAGGTTGAGAATCACTGATCTATAAAGATCTAACTAAACCCTACCCCTATATAGCTTGTTGGTATATTTCACAGCTGGAATCCTCATAGCCTGCCATATCAAGCAGGGAACTTTACCCACCCAGTTAAATACTTAAAAAGTGATAATATAGATTGATGTATCATGTCTTCCTTACCCAGGGATCTCCCCAAGAGTTCCGGACAATCCAATACTCTGTCCCATTTTCTACCCCCCAACCAGCAACAGAGACGATATGGTTTATTATAGGCAAGATGCTGAATTCTTCATACAGGCCTCCAGTGTATGCATCCAGTTTGGAAGTGGCCATGATCCCACAACTACATAAAAACAAAAGGCAAGAATAAAACCTTCAGGATGAAAACTACTGAAACTAGCAACTTTAGACACCCTCATGAAGACCACTATCCAATCACAAAGTCTGATTTTGGTCAGATTTAATGAGAGCTGGTGTAGTGCAGCGATTAAGGCAGTGTTTCTCAACCTTGACAATTTTAAGGCATGTGGACTTCAACTCCCAGAATTCCACAGCCAGCAATGCTGGCTGTGGAATTCTGGGAGTTGAAGTCCACATGCCTTAAAATTGTCAAGGTTGAGAAACACTGGATTAAGGTATCGGGCTGATTTTAAGGTTTAAGTCCATCCTTAGCCATGGGAACTCAGAATCTGGATCTTTGCAAGAAGGAAAAAAAATAGATTTGAAGAAGTTGGGTTTGTCACTGGAGTACAATATGGACCTGTCCTTGCAGATTTCTTGACAACAACATAGAAAAGGTTTCTTCTACAATGGTTTTATTCTTTCCAACCTGTTGGGATATTTGAAAGAAAGCACATAAAAAGATTCCATCTATTAGCAGAATAACTCTTGAAAAACTGATCAGAACAAGACCAAGTTCAGTGTGACAGCCAGCAAAAGAAAATCATGTTTGAAAATGGCCAGGTTTGGCCAAATGCCAAGGAACAAAACATTTCTGGGAAATTCCCCTCAATGCAGTGGAAGAGGCAAATGGGCAGCCTGCCAGAATCCTACCCAAGGTTCCCCTTTAAAGCCCCTCCCTTTGGGTCATGTGATCAAGAGCAGAGCTGCTGTTAAGAGGTTGGAAAGAATTCCAGAAACTTCCTCTACAATCCTGGGCTTTCCTAGCTGTTGTGGGGAAAACAGGAGGATAAAGGAGTATTATATATGTTCACTGCCTTGAATTACCTATAAAGTAATAAAGGCAGGATAAAAAAAAATAAATTAATAAAATAGCTCATAAAGTAGGGGATAGCCAAGAACCTACAATGCAATTGTGCATCGGAACAAACAATAACACATATAGTTCGAGAAGATCTTGTCAGGAAATTTCAAGGCATCCAGAATGACCTTATTGCAGCCACACTAAGAAGTAGCTAGATCAGTGATGGCAAACCTTTTAGAGACCGAGTGCCCAAAACCTGGCCCTGGTCCTGCTCCACCCCCTGCCACGCCCCCACCCTGCCTGCCCGCAGGGCCACTCACCACCTCCAGGGCCCACCACAGATCACCCAGGCAGCCCAGCAGTGCCATGGTGGCCATGCCCTCTGCCTGCGCCCCGCAGCATCAACTGCGCGATGGGGCGTAAGGGCAGAGTCTTGTCTATGCTGCCTGGCTGCCATGTCCTTGGCTGTGCTGCTCCACATGGGCCACGCTCGGGGGCAACTCTCCTCCAGGGGGCTGCTGGTGAGGGGGTCACGGGGGGAGGCAAGGCTGGGGCAACAGCACGTGTGCCCACAGAGAGGGTTCTGAGTGCCACCTCTGGCATGTGTGCCATAGGTTCACCACCAATGAGCTAGATGGTTAGCTTCCTTAGATATCGAGTTGTAACATCTATCCCATTGCAATTCTATGGCTCCAGATTATGGTGATTTTTTTTATGATTTTTATGTTAATTTAAGGTATGTATTCTGTATGTGTGCATGCGTGAACACACACACACACACATATATATATTTGCTGATACTCTACTTAAACTTATATTTGTGTTTGTATATAAAGTTTTATTAGTGTTACATATCAGTTTTTGCATGATCTCTGTAAATGCCACATACAGAATAAATACATAAATTCAAGCACTGCAATAATAATAACAACAACAATAGTGGTAATAGAATTGGAAGGGATCTTTGAGGTTTTCTAGTCCAACCCCCTGCTTAGGCAGGGTTTGAAGGGTTTTTTTTTTTCCTGTTGAATCTCCTGTGAAACCATCTACCATTCTTTCCCTGGAAACCTCTGTTCTGTCCCAGCCTGCATGAGTCCTTATGAAGCTCACAAGGAGAAACCCTCTTCAGCAGGCTGGAACCGCAGGAAAAAAATAATTCCCTTTTATTATTTACAGAGCTGAGTAAAATGTCCAAAGGCAAAGGCAAACAAAATACAATTCACTGAAACTTGATTCCTTAACGCAAATGGTTGCCTTCAGCAACCAGCACCTCCCACACCTTCCCTTTTATTATGCAGCCCAAGGTGTGGCTTCCTAATACCTTCTCCTTTGCCTTTGGAGCCGCCCCATTGCATTCCTCTGTCCTACTCTCTTTGTCTGCATCCTGGATGTCTTCCAGCTGTGAGTTTTCACTCTCCGACTCAGCCTCCCAGCACAGCTGTGTCTCAGCCTGAGCGCAAGTGGAGGGGCCAGGCTCCTCGTCAGACTATGTCTTGGAGCTCATCAGAGCCTTCCTCTCTCTCTGATGTCTCCTCTGATTCCCCAGAGCTGCCGGGTCCACTGGCTGACGAGGAATCATAACAACCTCTTGGTTTATTAGCCTGCAATTGCATGCCTATACAGTGATGAAAGTTAGCCCAGAAGGAAATATTAAAAAGGGCAGAAAAATATATTTTTCCTCAAAAGGACTTTTTAAAACCAAACTTGGCCCCAAATCTATCTCTCTGCCCCAAGCAAGACTTTAGCCCTATACAAATGCAGGTGTAAAACCATCAGAAAGTTGAAGCCAGAGCAATCAAGAAGACAAAAGAGAAGATCTGCATACCCCACCCAAACTCTAGGAGTCAGCCCCATCACCTGGGAAGCAGGATATGATAATAGAATTAAACCACAGATATCAAGGCCTAGACAAACACTCAGAAACAGCCTCAAGGTTCATGCCACAGGAACAGGAAACTATTCCAAACAAGGCTAGAGGGGGTATAAAAGCCTACTGCCCCATGTGCTCAGCCCTTCGCTCTTCTTCTCTCCTCTGCACTTTCCTGAAGAACCATCTTTCTGCTTCTTCAATAAACTGTAACCTTCTTCCCAAAGCAGTCACCATGTTTGCTTATTTATTCCCGGCTTGGATGAACCAGGATGAAGACTTTACTTCTAACAACAGAGTGCTTTTTTTTCTAAAAAAAAAAAAAAAGGTGCCAGAACTCACACATGTCATACAACCCGCCTTGCCTACCGTACAACGTTCCATCCAAAAAGTGGTTCTGGACGTTGTATGAGAAAAAAAGCCCTGGCTATACATATTAGCCCAAACTCTCTTACTGGATTATTCTAGGGTTTTTAAGCTAGTAGAGTGCCTTAGGTTTAATAAAGTGAATTATAAGTGTATCAGAATCCAAAATCTGATGGTTAAAATTCTTTCCCCTCCTCTCCATCCCAATGATTTAAGATAGTTTCTTTAATAGTATTAATTAATTGCTTTCGCTAGTATACTTCCAGTTTACATAGAAAATGTAAACTCCTTGATGCCTTTTATTCTGACTCAAATTTAAAGCTCCTTCTTTTAAATCTAGTCAGATAGATAACTCAGAAGAAAAGATCTTATAATAAACAAAAAATATATTTATTAAAAAGATTACTTGCATTCACGCTGTGGTTGATACTCCTGGAAAATACATCCTTTGTCCATTTCTTTAGACCATCTCTTCAGGTAAAAGTATGATGCTCTTCCATACCATCTTTATAACAACTCAGGCCCATTGTGTGACCTTCCATGGCCCATGCTTCTTACAGGCAAAGAGATTCCCATGTGGCTTGTGTCCAGGAAGTCTCCCAATGACCCTTTGGAACTCCTCCCACTGACCCATCCACATACCTAGCATTTAACCCAATAACTGCCAGACACTCCAACAAACTGATACCTGCTCTCTAGTTAGGGCTACATATATGTTCCAGAATACCTTTAATGGTTATCCTGATTCTTGTAGCCTAGATATGTTAGGTCTGACAGAGAGTTTGAGGCAGTGGTTAAAGGCATCAGGCTAGAAATTGGGAAACTGGGAGTTCTAGTCTCACCTTAGGCAGAAAGCCAGCTGGGTGACCTTGGGCCAGTCCCTTTCTCTCAGCCCCAGACAGCAGGCGATGGCAAACCACTTCTGAAATCTTGCCAAGAAAATTTCAGGCAGTCTCCAGCAACCCACACTTATCCAAAGGCATCCCACACAAAAAATTATAACAGATCAACTGACATAATCAATTACGTGAAGGCTTCCGCATATTACCTAGTGTTTTTCAACCTTGAAGTTTAAGATGTGCAGACTTCAACTCCCAGAATTCCCCAGCTATCCTATCTTAAACTTGTGAAGGTTGAGAAACACTGATCTTGAGCCTTAGCATAAACGATGCATTGCTTTACCTGATTGGTCCATTTGCATAGATTTCCGCCATCATCTTTTCTCGACCACTGAGAGTTCCATAATCTCCAACCTTCCAGAGGGTGTAATTTTTTATCACGTGGCATTCCCCGAAGGTACTACACGTTCCACATTGGTTAAATTTCTTGCACTCTATGAAAACCAAAAAGAATTTTGGCACCAGAAAATTGCATTTCCCCAAAAAGATGAGAACAATGAAATGAATAAGATAGATAGATAGATAGATAGATAGATAGATAGATAGATAGATAGATAGATAGATAGATAGATAGATAGATAGATAGATAGATATTTAAACATATGTCCTGACAACTGGATGAATCACCTCCTGCTTGCCTTCAGCCCACTCCCCATTTAAAGTGGCAAATATAAATATAGCAAATAAATAGTTTCGTGTAAAAAGCTAAAAACTGACGAGAGCCAGTTTGGTGCAATGGTCAAAGCATTAGATTTGAAACTGGGAAATCTTGAGTTCTAGTCCTGCTTTAGGCACAAAGTCAGCTTGGTGTCACCTTTCTCTCAGCCCTAGGAAGAAGGCTGCAATGGCAAACCACTTCCAATATTCTATAAAATTGCAGGGACTTATTCAAGTAGTTGTTGGAACATCTATCTATCTATCTATCTGTCTATCTATCTATCTATCTATCTATCTCTGAATAAAAGGTATTAACATTTTATATATACATACATACATACATACATACATACATATATATATGTTTTCTGAGGTTTTCGCGGATGTTTGTATGTAGGTCTTTGGTTGTTCGGGTTTTCTCCGGCGTAAAATTGGAAGTATCTTGGCGACGTTTCGACTCCGAAGATTTCCTAGGCTGGATGTTTGTCTAAAATTTCTAAATGTTATCCTAAGACTCCTTTGCTTATTGTTAGATGTATATCCTATTTTGTGCATCCCAAGGCACCAGGCATGTCCAACACTCCTGCCTCCTATATTCCCAACAACAACCACCCTATTAGATGGGTTGGGCTGAGAGTGACTGGCCTAAAGTCACCCAGTTGCTTCCAGCCCTAAGGGAAGACTAGCGCTCAGAATGTCCTGTTTCTAATCTACCACCTTAATCTCTACATCAAACTGGTGGGAGAAAGGTATTCCACAGATACTTCCAAGAGTATCATGACTGGTCATGACTCAGAAAGCTTGGTAGCTATGCTACATCTAAAAAAAACTGAAGGCCTTTGGTATCATATCCCCTATTCTTTCTAACCACCTTGCCCTGGAGGGCTACATCAGAACTTCTATGGGTGGGATGGAGATGAAGGCCCCTTGGAGCTGATTTCTATCTGCAGAGCTTCACATTAACACATGGCGATCAAAGGATGGAGATACAGAGATGAGCACATTTTCAAGTTGGGTTAAGGTCAGGGCTGCCCCATTCTCTTACTTTGATCTTTTGCCTGGTAGTTGTTGCAGGTCTCATCAGGGATACCATGCTGGTGAGCATACTCCCATACGCCTGTATGGTCTCCACCATGACAGGTCCCTGCCTGGGCGCAATCAATGACGTGCTGAACCGAGAGGTAAGCAGAAGGCCAGGTGCCTTTCTTCTTGATGTTGATGCGATCTGAGAGAAAAGGAGCAGATGGTTGATGTATGGCATGGGTTGGGGCCTTCAGCATTCTGGACTTTGAAGGATGCTTTCTTATGGGGAAAAAGGGAGCGGGCAGCCTTTGGGGGAGAAGGGGTCCATTGTGACTTTGAAACTATGTCCAGGTGGGCTTACAAAATAGTGATCCCGGTGACATCCTCCCATGGGGTACTTTTACTTTCTAAGAACAATACTTGGGCCTTTGTAGGACCATTCCCATGATGGCAAGCCTAGGAAGGGATCAAATATTCAAGGTGGCACCTGCTTGATCAAAGTCCCCCACCCCTTTTTTGCAGGAGGTAGGGCTTCAATCACAAACTTGCAACCATCATTTTGACTTTTTTAAATTTCTCCCCATGGCTATTGTTTTAAAAAAATGCAGGTAGTCCTTGAGTTATGATTGGATGCAAGTAATAATGGATCCCCCCCAAAAAAGTACTTATTACCCAGATTTGAAGTTCCAATTGTCACCCCAGCCCACCCCTGTGGGCATATGATTGCATTTTAGGTGTTTGGCAACCAGCCTGCCTTTTCAGTGGCCCACAGACACGTGGCCATGATTTACAACGTGTCATGGCTGTAGTTCTGCTTCTAGCTTCGCATTGCATCTTGTTAGTCTGACTTTTACAGTGTGGGGGGGGAGAGATTGGAATGTGGGGGAAGGATGGGGATGGGGGTGGGAATGAAACCCTGTTGGTACTGACACCAATCCAGTGCAAGGTCTGTCATGGCCCCATCGGAGCCCGGTTCAGACGAGGAGGAGAAGAAGTTGGAAGTGACAGGGATGGCATGCCTCTCTTGTCATGTTTAGAGAGGCCAGGGGCTGACAACGATGCTGTCCCGGGCCCCTGGGGGAGGTGGTCGACCAGATAGACAGCTGTCTGCCTGTACAGACATAGGGGAAGATCAGTTGCTGACAGGCAGTGATGCTGCTAGGCAGGCAATCTCCTCTGATGAGGAACAGCTGCCTCCTCCACTTGATCCAAGAGCACAGAGCGCAGAGCGTAGGCAAGCTCAGAGAAGGGCTGCAAGTCTACTCCTCCTCACAAGGAACACCTGGGATGGAGTAACTTAAGGAGAAGGAACAATTGCTTGTTTTGGATTATATTCCCCGGGCTTTGACTCCTGCCTTTTTGCCTTGCTTTGAGGACTGCCGTTTGACATGCCTTAGCATTATGGACTGCTTTTACTCTTTGTTTTGCTTTACCTTCACAACTGCCTTTGCCTTGTACCTTGTCATTGCCCCCAGGACTGTCGTTTGTCTTCTGCCTAGGCATTCCTGGTAATATTTCCTGACAGTTAGAATAATAAATCAGTGGAACAACCTGCCTCCAGAAGCTGTGAATGCTCCAACACTGGAAGTTTTTAAGAAGAGACTGGACAGCCATTTGTCTGAAATGGCTGGCTCAGGAATTCTGGGAGTTGAAATCCATGAGTCATAAAAGAGCCAAGGTTGCCTATCCCTGGTATAGGGTTTCCTGCCTGAGCAGGGGGTAGACTAAATGACCTCCAAAGTCCCTTCCAACATCATCATCATGGATCATCGCACAGTCAGCCAGATGTTCAGATTGGATTTGGCATTTTTGTCTACCTATCGAGTCCTTCCCAAGGACCTGGGATAGGCAGATGTGGATATTGATGTTATTACAGATATCGTCACAGGATGGAAGCAGTTCCTAGTAAAGCCACCTTTTGCAATTGACTAATAGCGAATTTGTCAATGCCAATGGTGTTCAAGTGGTGCTCCAGTTGTTTTGGGATTGCACCCAAGACACCTATGACTACCCTTGCTTGCTTTTGCCACAGTCTTTCTATTTCTATTTGTAGGTCTTTGTATTTTATTATCTTCTCCAGTTCTTTCTCGTCTATTCTGCTGTTGTTGCTGTTGTTGTTGTTGTTGTTGTTGTTATTATTATTATTATTATATATGGACGGTTGTTTGGGGACTGAGGGTGGCTGCCTTCAGGATAGCATGTGGCGTGGAGTCTTACTGATCATTGGAGGGCTGTTTGTTGAGCACTTCTTGAGAGCAATGAAGGACTCTCTAAAGGCCTGTCTTGCCTTGACTACCTGGGTCATAACAAGGTCAGACAAAAAGAATGTGGAATTGGTGAAGGCGCCGACATACAGTAGCAGCCATTTCCTAAACAATCTTATAACTGGATATTGACTGATAACAGGGGTTGGCCAGGGAAAAAGGGGGAACTTAATTGAATCGTTTTTGCACCAAGCCAACAGATTCTGCCTTGCAACAATCTGAAACCACTTTATTCTCAATAAAGTATACAGTACTCTCAGAAAAAGAATAATGTGCCAGGAGTCTTTCTTTGCTAATTAATTTAACTGGGATGGGTGACACAATGATTTTTTTGCCGGAAACCAGCATTCATGTCCAGGTTTTGGCAAAAAATGCAAATGGCAGACAATGGGCTCACTTAATAACCATCCCAAAAGATATTATAAAATTGGGTCAGTCGTGTGATGACCTACTTGCCAACTGGCATGAATTACAACCATAATACTAGTCTCAATTATGGCTTATAGCCGTAAGTTGAGCATCTTGCCCATTCTGGACTGGGAGACTCCAGATGTACAGAGTTGCACAATTTCTCAGTAGCAGACATGCTGCAAATTCTTGAAGCCCACTCATTGGGAGGGCATCCTAGTGGAGGAAGGTTGCTTTGCAATAGGCCAATTTTCTTTTACCATGAAATTAAAAACATATTGAAAAACAAGTGATATCCTGTGAGGCAAGGAACTACTTGTGGTTATTGTGGAAGCTGGCCACAGACCCAATGGTGCATATCCCTGTTCCTACTTTGTAAGAGGCACTGAAAAACCCCATCCTGGAGTACATCAGTTATCCTTGAATCAAACAGGATTCACCTCTTCAGACTAGGCTTGGGGAAAAGTTATAGTAGCAGGAGAGCTGGTGCAAATTGGAGGCAGTTTTAAATAACAGAAAAATGTAGGAGAAGGAATGGCAGAAATGGGAGTGGAGTCAAAAAAGGAACCAGTTTAGAATCTCTACATAGCCACAAACGACTAAGTCCAACCCTTCTTAAACTCCGTTGACTCTTATCTTACACCAACATAGTGCTGTTAGTTGAGTAGATTCTTGTGCATAGGCATGTTGAGTAATAAATCAGTTTAATTGGAACTTCACGTGAAGTCTTGATTTTTCACTCTGAAAAAAGTCAATTTAGGATCCAACCCACAGAGAGAAGGACTATTGACTAAGATTAAACTATAATAGAGAGGAAGGGAGCCTCCATATTTAGGCATAGTGTATTTTTATGAAAAAGGAGACAAGCCTAGCATAGAACAACTACTTACCTGCCAGAGCACTGGTGCTGCCGTGAGCCCAGCAAGATCCACAGTACTGGGGAATATGCTGGTTTCGAGTGGCGCTCACATAATTTACTCCGTTTCTATTTCTCCAGTCCCAACTTTTGGGCAGATTTGAAATATCTAAATATTCATGAGGACGAGGATAAGTTCTGTTAAGAGGAAAGATGAGAGTGTCAGAAGAGAGAACCAACTGGTACTTTTTTCCCATTTGGGGGGAGGAGCAAAGGGGAATAACATGTTCTAACATTGCCGGAAGATTTTACTCATTTTTCCACTGTCTTTAAGCTTCTCGTGATTCTCTTGCTTTCCAGACTAAGCTAATAACAAAAGTTACAAAACGTATGGGGAAGTTACTCAAAAGAGAAAAGTATCAAAGATCAAGATGTGAATAAAAAAAAGTGGTTTTGGTTTTATGAAAACCAAAAACCAGACTAGGTGAGTCAAACAGGGCCAGCAGGCACAGACAAGAAGCTCTGATCATTTGCTATCAATCATGAAACTGCACTTTATTATCATCTTACAATTGCACCTATGCCAGTGATGATGGTGAGGACAACCTCAACTTTCAGGCACAGAATGAATTCTTTCTTTAGACATTTCCAAAGCCAGTATTTTCTGGTATCAACCAGGATCTTTACAAGGACCAGTCATGATAAGTGACCTAAGTGAAAGATAGAAGGAAAAAGAAGAAGACAACAACCACCAGCAAAATGGATGGTTATAGCAGAAAAGATGCACTGCTGAAAGATCTGAAAGGCCAAGTTAGACACAGACCATCCTGAAGTAGGTTCATCAGTGTGGTCACTAAGAGTTGACCCTGACTTGATGACACATAATCTTATCAAGTAGCTGATTGAGAAGGAATTGACTGTCAGTCACAATCTTATGTACTAAACAGAAAAAAAGTGGAGGTCAGAGAGGTCATTGGATAATGAAAAGGGAGAAATGAATCCTATCTCAGAAGATGAGGGAGGGGGCTACTCCTTACTCAGAGCAGAAAGACGGCTTCCCTTCTCAATGATGAAAGAAAGTGGGACAAATATAAGTCCCATATTTGGGAACACTATTATGTTGGATCCCTTGATGCTTCTGATGTGCTGAGACATACAAAATTACTTTATGAACACAAGGATAAACACCCACACCGTTCTCTGAATATATTTAATGATGCTGATCATTAGATATGGACATCATATCTAAGGAACTAAATAACTAGTCTGTTCATTTCATCTTTCCTATCAGGAAAGCAGGGCAACAGAAGTAGCTGCATGGGAGAATTTCCATGAGGAAACTCCAGGGCTCAAGTCTATACAGGTAGTCCTTGTTTCCTGACTTCAGTTGGGGCCGGCAACTAGGTCATTAAGGGAAGTGATCACTAAGTGAAACCATTAACTGCGCTTATGGCTTCAGCTTTCCTTTGGTTTACAGACTCTTGAAGTTGGCAAAGGTGAAGACTGAGTTGCAAAATGACTTTTTCATCACCATAGTAACTGCAAACAGTCACTAAACGAGGCAATCACGACATGAGGAATATCTGTACTAGGAAGCTTTTTTTAAGGCATCTTGCAAGAACAGAATGGCAAACTGCTTCCAAGGTACCATGAATATCATGGATGTGCCCACATAGACCAGCACTTTTAATCTTTTTATTTTGCTTTATTTTTAACCAGCATCATTTACAAATCTCTTTTTCCTCTGTGTATTTTCAATGTCATTCAAGAAGGCTCCTTGGCTTATATTGAGTAAAAATTAAACAGCCTTCCGAGATCACACTGGGGGTTGAAATCCTAAATGCTCTGGATTGACCCCGAAGGAGGAGACCAAATTCCAGAAGTCTCTTGCTTTGCTCCCACATCCATTTAACCAGCCCTGCCAATCAGTTTCAATCAGTTCTACCACTGTCATCCAAAGGGTCCACATCTGGGGATCCTTATTGGACACAAAGGCTGAATTCACACAAGATGCTTATTCGGGTTGCTGAGCTTGCACAAAACGAAGCATCAGAATGTAACCAATGGCAGAGTTCACTCAGCACGTTAAACTCCTCCCTCCCCCCAACAAACTTAGTTTGATGTGCGGATGCATCGCTTAACCCGATTAAGCGGGTTATGGGTATAGACTCGGAGTCATTACGAGAGATTTAGTTGGGGATTTCAATCTCATCTCCATAATTTGCAGCAGAAAGTTGGGAAAACAGCGAGTTGCCCATAATGTCAGCAGGGGCTGACAGCAATTCCGCACCGTTCCGGACACGGGTTGTTTCTCCGGCCCTGGAAAGACAGAAGCCTGACCCGGGATCAGAGACGCTACCTTGTAATGACATCCGACCTTCCAACCTCCTCCCGGGAGGGCAGGGTTAGTCAAGATCCGAGCGCGCGGAGATTCCCGCGCTCCCGGCCCCGGCTGCCTCCCGGGGATGCCCGCAGCTGCAGGCGCTTCACCAAAACATGCGCCGCCGTCGCCACTGAGCTATTGCAACCGGCAGCCGGGCTACGGGCGGAGGGGCCGCGGTTTTGCTACCTTACCGGAGGCCGGCGAGCTTGCGCGTCAGGGGCTTATGGCAGCTCTGCCCTTCCTGGAAGTGGAGAGCAACTGCGGCGGCGGCGGCGGCGGCGGCGGCGCCCAGCAGCAGCAGCAGATCCAGGGCGAGGGCCGGCGGCAGACGAGGCGCAGGCATGGTGGCTTCTGGAGACGGTCACCCTCTGTCCTCCCGGCCAATTCGGGAGCCTCGGCTGCGGCGGCCGCCCCACAGCCGCCCGCTGCTTATAAAGGAGCACCGGGTACCGGGCGTGAATGACAGCAGCGGCACGCGCGCGCGCACGTGGACGCCCGCTGAAGCTCACCCACGCGCGGCTTCTCTACGATATTTGCCCCCTTCCCCCCCACATACCCCGCGTGACTCTCTTGCACCGCGGAAAAGCAGAACCCCGGTAAGGGAATCCCAGCATCCCCAGCTTGCACTAGCGTGGCCCGCCTTGAGCCAGGGAATCACCGGCAGGGGAATTTGTGTTGTTCCAGAAAAGTTGGGGAAGCCCAGCTAGGCAGCTTCAGATGTAGAAGATCAGAGAAATTGGGGGGGGGGGGGGAACTGCTGACTTTTCAGGAGAGAACAGAAAATCCCTCCAACAGGATCAGGCTAGAGCTCCTCTGATCCAGCATGATTGTTGTGGGTCGGGGTCCCCAAGCAGTTCTGTGTGTAGGTGGTCTCCAAATCTGGAGAAGAAGGCAGCTGTCTTTTTTCCCTGATTCTGCCCAGCAGTTGATCTTTCAAGAGGTACTTATTGCCTGGATCTTTGGAGGAAGATGAGACCCCTCAAAATCCTTAGCAGGTCGTCCTTGACTTACAACAGTTCATTTGGTGACTGTTCAAAGTTACAACGGCAGTGAAAAAAAGTGAATTATGACCATTTTTCACACTCATGACCCTTGCAGCATCCCCAAAGCCACATGATCAAAATTCAGACAACTGGCAACTGACTCACATTTGTGACAGTTGCAATGTCCCGAAATCACCTTTTGTGACCTTCTGACAAACAAAGTCAATGGGGAAGCCGGATTCACTTAACAACTGTGTTACTAACTTAACTACTGCAGTGATTCACTTTAACAGATGTGGCAAGAAAAGTCGTAAAATGGAACAAAACTCACTTAACAAATGTCTCACTGAGGGCTAATAAACTGATAGCTTCTTTGGATTGTTGGGTGAAACTTTGTGGACGTTCTGTGTGGAGCATGTTCATCTGGTCATAGAGTCCCCCCATGTAGTCTTTGATGCTCCCTGAGCATCTGCAGGTTGTTTGCCTGCAGAGTTTCATTACCCAACTAGATAACATCACCAGTATCTAGTTGGGTAATGAGATGTCTTCAAACAAACAACCAAGCCAGGGAGCACCCGGGACTTCACAGTTCTCGCCTGAGCTACACATAAGCTCTTATGTAGGATCTCCTTTTTAGTTCCTCTGTGATGCAAAAGAGGTTAACAACATTGGTTTTGTGATAGAGACAGGTCTTGTCTGCAGAGAGAGGGAGGGGCTGGTTGGTAGGAGATGTCTCTCAGCACCCCTCAAAATAACAGAATAGCAAAGTTGGAAGGGACCTTGGAGGTTCAGCTGAAAATGGAAGACTAGACAGATATGGGGCTGGGGCAAGCATTTGCCATCTGAAAGAAAAGATAAGAGGAGCTCCTCCCACTTCATATGCAAAATGATTGACAGGGGAATCTTCCACATTGCTCATAGGACACGTCCACACCCTGTTCCAGCATGTACACCAAGAGCTAGAAACGCACATAGGACAGGTTGCAAACCATAGACTGCTTTGCCCATTCATAGCCGCCTAGCATTCAGGCATCAAGTCCATCTGGTTTCTGAATAACATTTTGCACCAGAAATTCTCTTTATTCTACTGTTTGTGAACAACTTAACCTCCAGCACGATGATCAAAGTTCAATGCAATTAATCCTGCCTGGAAAAAAAAAACACTAGAGCAAAATACCACTTTTTTTTTTTTAACAATGGGCTTACTGGAGTGAGAATTCTCTTCCAGCACTCCTACTAACCTGTTGCTTAATAATGCCACATATTGGATTCTGTCCAAAGTGGTTCTTGATGAATTTAAGGAACAATTTATTGAAGGGGGCCACCCTGATTAGCCTGAGCTACGCCACTATTTTATATGCAGTACTGATTACCAGTTAGGATCCCCATCTACTCAGTGGGACACCGCTAGGAATTTTCAATTTTAGAAGCTTGCTTGGAAAATTGAAATATCTTGAAAGAGTGTAGCAGCAAGTTATTTTTGGTATTACTGCCAAGAAAACTATGTGAATGTGTCCAGGCGTTGATTGTGTTTTAAAGGAGACATTCTTTGTACATGTCTATTCAGAAGTAAATAGTAGGGCTCCTTGGAAGTATATATGTGAGAACATAACTTGAGTTATGTTATGAACTGGGAAATTTGAGCAAAAAAACCAGCAGCATCCACAAGGTCACACTGCTTTTGTCACAAAGATGAAAGCTGTTTCAAGCCACCATGTTAACATTTTCTGCACCTTCAGTTGTGTGTATGATATTGCAATGCATGTGGAAAAGGAGAGCGGTTTGCATCACAATTTCCTGTCTCTGCTTTCATCAGTGCAACCTGCCCGCTCGTGTGGCCATAATCAATGGGAAAATATCATGTTTTTTAATATTTGTAATCCTTTGTTTGTAGGAGATGTTACCAAATGACTCTCTTTTTCTTCACAAACCAGGTAGATTTTGAAAGCAGAATTTGGCTTGGCTTTCTGGAAAATGCCGGAAATTCTCAAAAAGAACAGTTCTAAATCTTAGAACAATAAAGCTAACACTTTTGGAAAACTGTGGCAGATCCCCAGAGCTATTCTTTTGAACTAATTTTCATCTTTTGACTTTGCCCATGTGTTGCCACTTGATAAGGCCCAGGGCAGTTCACTTGAGTTCCAGCAATAGTGTGTTTCTGGATACAGCTGAAGAGCTGATTTTGCTAAATTAGTCTTTTCTTTAAAAGGAACATGTCATATATGCAGTGACTCCCTAATAAAGAAGTTTTTAAAAAAGTGGGGTGGGGAAGGAGATGGGGAGAAAGACTGGGCTGGTTGTGGTAAAAGAGGTGGCCTTTGCGTTTTCTGTTTGCGGAGTAGAAAAATATATATCACATGAAGGCCACACTTGGAATACTGCATCCAGTTTTGGTCACCATGATGTAAAAAAAATGTTGAGACTCTAGAAAGAGTACAGAGAAGAACAACAAAGATGATTAGGGGACTGGAGGCTAAAACATATAAGGAATGGTTGCTGGAATTGGGTATGTCTAGTTTAATGAAGAGAAGGATGGGGGGGGCATGATAGCAGTGTTCCATTATCTCAGGGGCTGCCACAAAGAAGGGAGTCAAATGAACTGTTGTAAGTTGAGGGCCATCTGTACAATCAAAACTCTGCCCATTTTTATATAACACTCTCCCTATAGTATTGGGAGACTTTTAACCCTCTTTCCACAAAAGCACTGTGACCTTGTAGATGCACCTGGGGTTTTTGCCCAGATTTCCCAGTTCATAACTGAGTAGATAATTCAAGTTATGTTCTCACATATATACTTCCAAGGAGCCCTACTATTTACTTCTGAATAGACATGTACAAAGAATGTCTCCTAATAAACATAAGTAAAGATATTATGGGGTAAAAAAAAACTTGGTCACACATTCTTCCCTTCCCTTCTATGTATTTCCCAAACTTCTAACCATCACACAAGTATTTGTACTATGTGAGTATGTTTTTTTTAACATTAAACATTGGAGATTATTTCTAATATCAGTAATTTCATGTATTATTTTTGATTAGTGTCTTCACTGTTCTCCTAAAGACATATTTCAAGTGTCTGAATTTGCCTTGATAGAAGTATATATCACAAATGAAATATTTTGTACCAGTTTTTCTTCAAATGATATCCTGGAGTACATTTTACTGATTTTTCCATAGCTCATCCCATTGTCCTACTCCGATAACTTCTTTGAAGTTTTGCATCCACTTTATCATGCAACTTTTAATTTGTTCCATCTCCACCATCTTTTTCAACCTAAGAAATTTGGATGCAAATTTCTTAAATTCCTTGCAGTGCCATCTTGAGTTCTTACATTTGAATAGCTGAGCTGATTTTATCCATTTTCAATAAAATAGCCATACAGGTGAAATCAGGCTGAAAAATAGTAAGGGCGGATAGAAGCTTACACGTGTCTCTTCCATTTGGTTTTCGAAAAATGCCTGCTGTGATACTTTAGAGTTGGTTGCAAAAAAGAAGAGTTTTTACATTTTAACAATCCTCTAAAAAAAAGTGGGATGGCTTGCACTTCACCTACTCTAGAGTAGACTATGCTCTCTGCTTTTCAAGGCAATAGCTCTTATATTAAATTATCTTTCTGATTTACCATCCTCTGGGCCCTAGTCATTGCTAGTGCCCTTGGCACATAATTTCTATATTTGTCCTATCAGAATTTGTCCGGAGTTCCGGTGCACAATTAAAAATAAATTGTGCAGTCCTTCCTCTAATGAAGCTGTAGCCTAAACAAATAAGGTCCTGTGCTGTAGCCAGGGGAGGATAACACATTTGCAGCATCACTGCAGCCTCTGATCAACACTGTTGGGAAGCCTGGTGCTCTCAGATAAACAGACCTCTCCCTATCACAATGGAACGTGCTTGCTATGGCTTCTCCTGGAACAGAATGCTTTTGCTTTCAGAACAACGTGGTCTCAGCAAAGACACAGAGTCTTATGGGGACCATGAAAAAGAAGACAGAAATAAGCTATGTAGGGAGGATGGAGGAATATGTGTGGGGGAAAAAACAATTTTTCTTCCTGGGAAAGGATTGCTTCAGGATTAGCTACAATCAAGGTGACAGCTGCTTGGGGAATGGGCAAGCTGTCCTTTCATGGCAGATATTTTGTGAGGACATCCAAAACACATATCCAAAATCTCAAAGAGTTTCACTGTTTCCCCCAATAAATTTTGCCTCTACTTGGTGCATATCCAAGAACAGAAGAAGAGAAAACTACAAGGATTCTCCAGATCTATAAATCCATATGTTTGCCTGTAAAGCATTGAATAGCCAAACTACCTTTGCCTTTTCCTAGCCAGTGGACTTAGAAAAGAGGAAGAAGTTATAATTATGGGTTAAGGACTCCCCCAAATAGTCAATCCGTAGGAAACAGTAAACCCAGGCTAGAGAACATCCAGGAGTTAACCACACCATAATTCCAGAATTTCATAAAAAGAGAAAAATCAAAATACTGTATATGTTTCAGAGGTCAAAAAGACAATGCAAATGTTCATTGCAGGGTTCAAGACACCTTGACAAAAAACATGCAAAATACAGAGCTGGTTTCCAACATTGGGTCACTCCTGGGTGGATTGTTTTATAGAAGCCTGATTCCCCATACAACCAGCATGAGTATGAATAAATTGGATTGGAGGGCAACTTAAAGATTGATCCCTAATACTACTCCAAAGAGGTTTTTCTTCCAGTCTCACTTTCTGCACCCCGTAGTTGTTTGACTTTCTATCCGGCAATGATTCTCAATGTTTTGGAGGTTGTTTCAAAGAATCCAGCAAGAATCTGGAATTTCACAATCCAGATTATTGACTCATCCTTGCTTGCTTTGCTGATCCCAGATCAATAAATCTGTTGCTTCTAACACTCCTTAGGCTTCTTTGTCTTTTCTGAAGAAGAGTCTTTAATGATGGCTGTAACAATCTCTGTGTCTGATATGACTGGCATCTGCCCGCACTATTGGACACAAAATGTTGGATTTGATGGTGTTGTGCTTTGATAATTATCAATAAAAGGTGCGGACCAGACACCATGCCGTATAGGTGATCATGCATTATTATTCATCTCAGTGAGCTGGGATGAAAGAGAAAGACCTGATCTTCTACTAGTACCCCAAGTTGCACATTTGGAAATGTGAGTAGCTGTTGCAAGACACAATAAGATTGCATAGCTTGGGCTGGATGGGCTGAGTCCTTGTGCATAAGATTACATGGATAAGAGGTGCATTCATTAAAGGGATACCGAATTATTAGAATGTTTTCCTTCTTTGGGACTTTCTTATGAATGTCATATCAGAAGAGCTCTTGTAGTCAGCAGTGGGAGGTGCCAGATCTTCCCATGTTGATGCTGTTACTTGCATTTACTCTAGAAGTCACATTTGGCAGATGATAAGAGTAGCTGTAGCTGGCACTGCAGGGGGTGAGTGACTCTTTTGGAGAGAGCATCTGGAAAAGAGGAATCCATCTTCCTTGCTGGATCTAGCAAGATGCGTGAAATTGTGCATGTCCAGATTGGTCAGTGCGGGAATCAGATTGGTGCAAAGGTAGGACATTGCTTTCATTATGCTGCTTAACGATAATGAGCTATAAGTTCACACCAAGAAATGTGATAGACGTTTGGATGAAGATGCTATTACATTTGACCAACATGCAAAATCTATTAAAACGTAGGGTTTTTCAACACGTCAAAAGAGGCGATAATGTGAGGTCAAATAATGATTCATTTAGACCAGCATCCTGTTTCATATCAGATGCCTCAAGGAAACCTGCACAACTGAAAAAGAGATGTTCACTTCTTCCCAGCAACATACTAGCTTTGGAAAACAGCAGTAGCACATAAATATGACAATTAGTTTTTTTTTTCCCCACATTCATTTGTTGAATTGCTCTTTAAAGACATTTCGGGGTGCAAGTAGAGAAGAAAATGGATGCTGCTGTGAACAAATCCCTTAATACAAACCCAGTGAAAATATAGTATATTTAGTAAAAATGGCAAAGACTAAGAAGGTTTAAAGATCATAGTTCCCCCCGTGCTGGCATATTCCCCCACCTTGTCCATCCTTTGGACAAAATGCTGTGGTGGTGCTTGAGTTTTTCTGAGGAATCATTACTAATCTGTTCTCATAAAGATGTGGCCAAATCAATCCAGATTAGAAAAATAGCATTACAGCATTAATCAGCCACTAAAATGACAGTCTGGATTTTAGATCCTATCATTTCCTGCCAAGGAATTATTATAGTTGGACATTTGGAGTCCCCAGGCTGAGAAAATCTCCTGTGAATATTTACTCAGCGTAATTCTCACTTTTTAAATGGTAATTACCCTTTGGACAGTAAATTGTATTTGAAAATTAATTTATGGCATTCCTTTCTTGTTGTAAAGAAAGTATGTTTGAAACAAGTTCTGTATTTTTTTTTTACTCACAGATATGTTTGGTTGATGTAAGGCAAGCTGGAAACAAGTTTACAAAATAAGTGGCAAGAGGCTAGCCCTGATATAGATCGTATCCTGAAGAATTTTGTTCTAACCACAATTGATAGACAATAGTAACTATTTCCTAATGTAGGTCACTCGTAAATACAGGTAGCCTTCAATTAATGACCACAATTGAGCCCAAAATTTCTGTTGCTCAGTGGGACATTTGTTAAGTGAGTTTTGCTCCATTTTATGATCTTTTTTGCAACAGTTGTTAAGTGAATCGCTGCAGTTGATAAGTTAGTAACCAAGTTGTTAAGTGAATCAGGCTTCCCCATTGACCTTGCTTGTCAGAAAGTTGCAAAAGCTAATTCAATGACCTTGGGACACAGCAATGGTCATAAGTATGAACCAGTGGCCAAGCATCTGAATTTTGATCACACAATTGTGGGGGTGCTACAAAGGTTGTGAAAAATGCTCATAAGTCACTTTTTTCAGAGCCATTGTAACTTTGAACGGTCATTAAATGAACTGTTGTAAGTTGAAGACTACCTGTATTCTTAGTGATGATGGAAACAGCTGCCTATAAGAACTCAGTAAAACTTCTGGAAATAAAATGTCTCCTAAATTACAAGGACTCAGAAGGGGAATGAATCTTCATGCTTTCCTTTGGCTACATTTCCTAATGACTCTGGAAGAATATAGTCTGATTCAGCATGACACTTTTGTACACATCCCAGTTTTGAACTGTAGACTATTTGTAACTATCAAAGTATTCTTTTTACTGCAAACTAAATGCAAGAGGTTTTTAGAAAGCTTGTAATTCCAAAATGAGGGCGTTCTTGCATTTACACCCTCATAGTCCCAGATAAAGGCTCAGCAGGGCTGAATGTCAAAGTGGACATGAAGATAGAGGTTGTGGGGTAAGAATCCAATGCCACACATTGCCTTCTACTCCAAGTCAATGTTGGACTGGTAAAAAGTCTGTCTATTGCTGTCTCTCTGCTTTTGATTCTTACAAGTCTGGGTTGAAACGAATTGGTGAAGATATAAGAATAAATCATAATTAACGAATAGTGTACAATGCAATTCAAAGATTGTGAAAGTTATTTTAAAACCTGAGTTTAGCAGTAGGGAGGAAAATTAAACAAAGTGGTAAAATGTGCTAGCACAGCTTTGGGAATACTTTCCAACCCTTAGTCATGAGCAGAGAAAACCTCTCTCTTTTTGTCATTGTAAATAAAGACAGAAGATTATATCTGTGTGTTTAGGTGAATTTCTGTTCTTCCATCATGTTGCAGTTGTGTTTGTCTACATGGGTGCACAGGGTGGGCTGCACATGCTCTGCTTTAAGTCACATGACCAGAAAAGAGGTATTTTTCTTGAGTGTTTTTCTCTGCAACCTTCGGCCAAATCTGGCCCATTTTAAAACTGGACCTTTCTTTTGCCAAATTTGGTCTTATTCTGTCCCACACTGGCAGTTCTGGATGCCACAGAATCTACTTTCTTTCCTTTCCTCCCCACCTGGTTTTACTAACACGTAACCTGAGAAAGAGTTCTCAAGATTGCAGAAGGAATTGACTGTTTCAGTGCGAGCAAGATGGTGTTAACTCTTAGTAACCCCATTGAGGGAATGGGTAGGGGGGAAAGAGAGAAAGAAGACTGGGGAGAGAAACCAGGATGAATAAGAACCTAGAAATACAAGCAGAACTGTCGGAAGTCATATTAAATGTTCATAACTACCCAAAGCAATCCAAACCCACCTGACAGTGCAAGGGAAATTGCTCTACTAACTTGTGGCAAGTAACCAATTTTCAGTTTCAGGATTACAGACAGGGAGCTGCTGTTTCCCGATCTGACACACATGACTATTTTTATCTGATTTGTTTATCACCTTGATTTCCTACTAGGGAGGTGAAGGGGGGGGGAGGAAAATTCATGCATTAAGTCAAGGAAAAAAAGAGAGCTCATTCAAATTCCATGTGTGCTGCCCCACCCATGCAAGAATGCCAGTGATCCAAGCCTTTCACGACTTTACCAGGCCAATAAATACATAAATAAATAACCAGGTGGAATGCTTGCATTATCTGAGTCTGTTTGTCCTCTTTCAGTTCTGGGAAATCATCAGCGACGAGCATGGGATTGATACCACAGGAAATTATCACGGTGATTCACCGTTGCAGCAGGAAAGAATTAATGTGTACTTCAATGAAGCGTACTGTAAGTAACTGAGCAAAACAACTTTGCTTGCATGGGCAACTACAGAGGTTAAAAATAGAACATGTTTATAATTTATGTATCACTATCAATGCCAGAGATTCAAGAGTGCCTTAACAATATTATTATAACACAATAAATAAAATGCTTTGTCATCTTTCACTGCCACGAAATCCACTTCTTTTAAGAACTGCCAAATGAGGCTTTCTCTGCGCAGAAACTGCTTTGTATATTAGAACTGCAGCATCAAAAATTCTTAGTTTGCACTCGACTTGGGGTTGGCAAACTGCAGGCTATGTGCCAGATCTGGTCCAGAGAGTTCTGGAGGTTGAAGTCCACACATTTTAAAGTTGCCAAGTTTGAAAAACACTGCTGTAGAGATACATTTGTAACCCAGGTAAGATTGACCATCCTATTAATCATTTATTAATTGCTTTCTATATTGGAGGGGCAGGAGAGGGGGGGTCAACCTATTCTTCCAACTACCAGAGGGCAGGACAAGAAGCAATGGGTGGGAGCTTATTAAAGAGAAATCCAACCTAGAATTAAGGAAAAAGTTTCTATTGGCGAGAACAGTTAATCAATGGAATGTGAGGAGTTAACCAGTGGAACAGTTTGCCTTCCGACGTTCTGGGTGCTCCACCACTGGAGATTTTAAAGAAGAAACTGGACAGCCATTTGTCTGGAATGATATTGAGCCTCCTGCTTGAGCAGGGGGTTGGTCTTCCTGGGATAGGCAACCTTGGCTCTTTGATGACTCATGGACTTCAACTCCCAGAATTCCTGAGCCAGCATGGCTGAGCTTGGAAACCTCTCCCTTTCCCCTCAGCATAGCTGGCTCAGGAATTCTGGGAGTTGAAGTCCATGAGTCATAAAAGAGCTAAGGTTGCCTACTCCTGGTCTAGAAGACTTCTAAGGTCCCTTCCAACTTTATTACCTTTCAGTGAAGCCACAAAACCCCCAGTGTTTCTCAACCTTGGCAACTTTAGGAGGTGTGAACTTCAACTCAGTCCACACTTCTTAAGATTAGTAAATTGAGAAACAGTACTCTAGGATTACAGTATTTGATCATTCACAGCTGAATATATATACTGCTCAAAAAAAAAAGGGAACACAAACGTATAGGATCCTATACGTTTGTGTTCCCTTTATTTTTCTGAGCAGTATATTATCTCAAGAGAAAGATGAATAATTTTGGAGTTAAATTCTTTCCTGTACAGAGGAGATGATACGGTTGCAAAGTCTGCAGCATTTTAAAATCACCAGTCTCATTGGATATTGCCTTCCAGAATAGATTTCTGTGAACAGATTGTGTGGATGTGATGATTTCCTTAATGTAATAAAAGCCCTATGTCAGGGGCAGGCAACCTTGGCTCTTTTATGACTCGTGGACTTCAACTCCCAGAATTCCTGAACCAGCCATGCTGGCTCAGGAATTCTGGGAGTTGAAGTCCACGAGTCATAAAAGAGCCAAGGTTGCCTACCCCTGCCCTATGTGTATGTCACCAACTTAACATAAATTTCTCAGGCGTTCATAACTTTCAATATATTGCCATCTAACGGACATAGAGGAAATTGCATAAACATTTGATACTACACAGTCCTTGACTCATGACCACAATGAGCCCAACATTTCTGTTGCTAAGCAAAACATTTTGTTAAGTGAATTTTGCCCCATTTTACAACTATTCTCGCCATACTTGTTAAGTGAATCACTACAGTTGTAAGTTAGTAACATGGTTGTCAAGTGAATCACATGACCTCAGGGACGCTGCAACCATCATAAATATGTGTCAGTTGCCAAGCATCTGAATTTTGATCACGTGACCACAGGGATGCTGCAACGGTTGTAAGTGTGAAAAACAGTCATACGTCACTTTTTTCAGTGTCATCGTAACTTTGGTCACTAAATGAACTGTTGTAAATTGAGGATCACCTGTACTCTTGCCCACTGCCAGGTCTTTCCCCACATATTTTGGCTTTCTTTTTATGTTCCACTTTTTATTTGTTTACTGGTAACAGATATGAAGATTGTGGACAGTGTTTCAGCAGTTTTCCAAAGCCTATTTCTAATTAGTAGGGGATTGTCCAACATGATATCCCTGTCCATTCTTGGCCCTCTTTAGAAAAGTCATCAGATGCTGTGTTGGGGGTCAACTGGCTAACCCCATTTTGAACTGATTGTCTCTGGCTGACAATCATCCTGAAGTCCCCATAGATTCTGAGAAGCATCCAAAATGAATCAATCTATGTTCTAGTAATGTCAACATCATGTTGACCTCTAAGCCCGAACTGCTTACATTCCAGTTTAAAGACAATACCAATCCTACCATGTCTGTGTGCATGGTTTGGGTGACTTAAGTGTTTAAAATACTTCTGGAGTGTTTTAAATGAGTTCTGTAGGCTTAGGAAATGTTCAGGTGAGGCCTACAAGTGATTATTTATCATATCTTTGATCCATTGTGCTGCAGCTCATAAGTATGTTCCTCGTGCTATCCTGGTAGACTTGGAACCTGGAACAATGGACAGTGTGCGATCCAGCAAAATAGGTCCACTCTTTCGGCCCGATAACTTCATTCATGGTATGTATATGACATTACTTATAAAACTAATTTAGCAAATTGATACTCACAGAAGCAACATAGCTGACATTCATCCCTTTGAGTCACTAAGATATCAGTATCTTTAATCATAGCTTCAGAACACCTAACAGCCTAATTTTTATGAGGAGAAACTTAATTGTTTTTTATGCTTTCAGTGAAAGCTTTGTTATTAACTCTAGTTTCATGTAATTCATTTTAGGCTCTAGGGAGCACATTAGCAAACAAAATAGATGGTAGTGACATTCCATATGGATTAACCCTTAGCCTAGTTCAGGGACAGGCAACCTTGGCTCTTTTATGACTCATGGACTTCAACTCCCAGAATTGGGAGTTGAAGTCCACGAGTCATAAAAGAGCCAAGGTTGCCTATCCCTGGCCTAGTCATTAGCCCTCCACATTTGCCTCTTGTGTTTCCTCTTTCAATCACACTGCCTCCACCTCAAAAGACACTCAGAGCTGGGGGGAGACTTCCCTGCTTCACAGGCTGCTGCTCCCCACTGCTTCCACTGCCCAAAACATTGTCAAGAACTTTTAGAGATTGCAGCTGATCCCTCACCCTCCACCAAACCCACCAACACTTCTGCTGCTGACACCTTCAACTGAAGCAGTCCAAAGCAACAGAGACTTTCCAGAACCAGTTCCTCTTTTGCTAAATATCACCAAATCCAATTAGAATTGACGATCATATAACAGTTTGGTAATACAATTCCACTTTCTTGTCACAACTGCCAAAGAATCACTCAAATCAGGTGACACTTTCAACTCTAAAGTCTCAACATTCTTGGGAGCTGAAGCAACCGCAGCCAAGAAAGGCGCCACCATTTTAGACTCAACTCCTCCTACATGGAGGCAGGTGCCTTATTCATTCTATAATTAATTACAATTTTACGTTAGCTGCAGGATCTTGATATGGAGGTTGAAAATTTTGTAGGTTTTTGTAAGCAAATAATTAAAGATGGCATTTTTAAAAAAAAAATTCCTAGAGAAAAAAACAACAAAAAAACAAAAAAGAAAAAAACCCATACACCTATAACAGTTCCATAATGGTTATCAATCTGCTTAAAATGTTTAAGTGGAACCTATATATATATATATATATATATATATATATATATATATATATATATATATATATATATATATATATATTTTGATATAAAATTCATTTTCTTCCCTAAATGTCAAGAAGTACTTTCATGCACCTGTTAATAACTTACCGGCATTTAGGAAGACTGGCTGAGGTCCTGCCTTGTTTTAGAGATAAGCTTTTTGCATTTGGGTAGAATAATTAATTTTTCAAATGAACTGCTAATTATTCAATGGATATTTAACCAGCTCTGTTTATAACTATATATTTACAGGAAATTCAGGTGCTGGTAACAATTGGGCAAAGGGTCATTATACCGAAGGGGCCGAATTGATTGAAAATGTAATGGACATTGTGAGGAATGAATCTGAAGGATGTGACTGCCTCCAGGGCTTTCAGCTTGTCCATTCTCTTGGAGGTGGGACAGGCTCTGGAATGGGAACCCTTCTGATTAACAAGATCAAAGAAGAATATCCTGATAGGATCATGAACACTTTCAGTGTGGTGCCCTCACCCAAAGTTTCAGACACTGTTGTTGAACCGTACAATGCCATCTTATCCATCCACCAGCTGATAGAAAATACAGATGAAACCTTCTGCATCGACAATGAAGCTCTGTATGACATCTGCTTTAGAACACTGAAGCTCCCCACACCAAGCTATGGAGATCTCAACCATTTGGTGTCCCTCACCATGAGTGGTGTCACTACCTCACTTCGCTTTCCTGGCCAACTCAATGCAGATTTGAGAAAGTTGGCCGTCAACATGGTGCCTTTTCCCAGACTTCACTTCTTTATGCCAGGATTTGCTCCACTAACAGCTCGGGGCAGTCAACAATACCGAGCTCTGTCAGTCCCAGAACTTACGCAACAGATGTTCGATGCTCGGAATATGATGGCAGCTTGTGACCCACGTTACGGGCGGTATTTGACAGTGGCCTGCATCTTCAGAGGCCAAATGTCTACAAGGGAAGTGGATGAGCAGTTATTGGCTGTGCAGACTAAAAATAGCAGTCACTTTGTGGAATGGATCCCCAACAATGTTAAAGTGGCTGTTTGTGACATTCCTCCTCGTGGTCTAAAAATGTCGGCCACCTTCATAGGTAACAACACGGCCATTCAGCAGCTCTTCAGACGCATCTCTGATCAGTTCTCAGCAATGTTCAGAAGAAAAGCATTTCTCCATTGGTACACTGGTGAAGGGATGGATGAAATGGAATTTTCTGAGGCAGAAGGCAACACCAATGACTTGGTTTCCGAATACCAGCAGTATCAGGATGCGAAAGCTGATGTAGAAGAATATGAGGAAGTGGAGGAGGAAGTCAGGGAAGAAGAAAAGGAAACAGCTTAAATGGAAAAGCAATGACTGACCTTTGATCTTTAAAAAACAAAACTTTATTAATATGCCAATTATTACCAATTAAAGTGGCTGGCCTCACTCCAAAAAGGAACTTTTATTAAATCAAATGCAGGAACAATTACTATGCATTAAGCTAAGATGTATCTAACTCTTTTTTTTTTCTCTTAAAATGCATTGAAGAACTAACCCAACATCTTAGTGTTTGATTTAAGAGCTTCATCTTGGGCAATGAGTATTTCCTTTGAATCAGTGCCTTAACTGTAGTGCTTCAAACAAAGAAGCAAAGCTAATCACATGATGTGCTAAATTAGGAGGGCAGAGAATGTGATTGTTCAACTTGTAGATTTTGCTGTAGAACAGGTCTAGAACATGTCTTAACCCTGGCAACTTTAAGATATGTGGACTTCAACTCCCAGAATTCCCCAGCCAGCGCACATATCTTAAAGTTGTCAAGGTAGAGATACACTGACTTAGAGTCTTGTCACTTGAATATACCAGCCAACCTATATAGTTTATTATGGAGAAGGACCACTGCTATTGCCATTTGTGTTTCACTCTTCTAGTATATTTAAGCTTTTGCAGATTTAAGATGAGCAGCTTAATGAATATAAACTCTAACAAGATTAAAAATTATTACCTCTTAAATCATTTGACCTACATTTTATGTGGACCTTTGAACCTATTAATTGGACAGACGTTCTTTTCATTGGATCAGCTCTCTCACATAAGGCAAGAATATAGGAATGATGCTGCAGGATGAAATCAAATGGTCCAGAGTTCCACCAGCTAAACATTCTGGAAAGGGTTCAACAGCCCTTACCATTATCTAAAAACATGTCAATTGCCTTTGAACACAGAGATTTTATTTAACCACGATAGTTAAAAGCTATTGATAGATCTTATTATTAATTTACCCAGTCATTCATTAGAGTCTAAAAGTGATGGATTATTTTCATTTTGAATCAATTAATATAACACAGTGAGCAGCACTGGGTTGGTTGGTTGGAAAGCTGAGCTCCACGTGATGGCGTGAGCTCCCATCCTTGCCCCAGCTCCTGCCAACTTAGCAGTTCAAAAGTATGCAAATGCAAGTAGATAAATAGGTACCCCTTTGGTGACATCATGCTGGCCACATGACTGCAGAAATGTCTTTGGACAGCACTGGCTCAATAGCCTGGAAACGGAGATGAGTACCACTTCCTATAGTCAGTAACAACTAGCAGAGGAAAACCCTCCTTTACATGTTATCTTTTTTTAATGTAAAGCATTACAGGTAGTCCTCTACTTACAACTAATCATTTAGTGACTAAAGTTATGACAGCATTGAAAAAAGTGACTTATGACTGGTTCTTGCATTTATGATGGTCAGTGTCCCTGCAGTCATGTGATCAAAATTCAGGCATTTGGCAATCATGATGGTTGCTGCATCTCAGGGTCACGTGATCATCAACTGTGATCTTCTCAGTTGGCTTCCAACAAGCAAAATTAATGGTGGAAACTGGATTTTTAAATATGAGATAAGAGACATAAAGAGGAAAAATAAAAAAGAGGAAATACTAAGTGTGGAAATAAAAGAAATCTTGGCTATTAAATTGGAGACTCTAAGAGACTCTGGAGAATTACAAGAAAAATAAAAATATTACTTCGTATTATTAATTGGTTGATGCAGACGGTGAGAATCATGTATAGATCAGAGGTGTATCTGGAACCTTAGACTGTGGGGGAACCGTGATTTTAAACTGATCATTTAAAATTTGGAAATGAAAAAGATTAAACTTTACATTTAAAATATTAAAGGAAAATTAAAATTAAGAAAAATTTTATTAGGTCATCTAATAAAAGATGGAATGCTAAATTAATTAAGATATGTATAAACTGAAGATTATTAATGAATGTTAGAAAGTTATTTTATGTTTGATAGAATAAGAATTGTGTTGATTTGAATATGAGACAGCATATAATAATATATAATATATATTAAGGGGGAAAGAGGGAATTAGTCGTCGTAATACTTTGAGATTTGTATTGATGATATTTAAATGTAATGGAATTATTGTACTCAGCTGCCATGTTGTTTTTCAAATATGTAAATGTAATATTAGAAAATTAATAAAAATTAAAAAAAAGATTAAATACAGCCATTTAGAGGGGTACAATACATTCTGCGGAAAAATACTATTTAATGTATCAGATCATATTCTATGTAAAGTATGCATGTGTATATATGGAATTATGCTTCATATTAGTATATATGTATATACACACATATACATGTGTTTGTGTACATGTTTGTATAAGCACTGAATTTTCAGTGGTTTGAGCAAAAGTCCTGAAATGATAATATGTACATATTTTCCTTATAAAAATGTGGTAGCATTATTTACAAGATTATTAGCTATAGGATTTATATATAGGAGAACTGGTACCAGGTTACAAAATGTGTACTCCCACCTTAAGCATGAAAGCTGGCTGGGTGATTTTGAGCTAGTCACTCTATCATAGCCCAATCCACCTCACAGGGTTGTTGTTGTAGGGAAAACAGGAAGGAGTATCTGGTGTGTTCACCACCTTGAGTTACTTATAAAAATAATGAAACAGGATAAAAGAAATCAAAACAAAATTTCATGTATAGGACAGACAATGTATTATATAATAACTTTATTGGCCTTTAAGCTGCTCCAGGACTCTACTAGTTTCTCTACCAAAGACTTTTCAAGGGTACTTTCTTGTAATTGCTTGTAGAAATAAATTTGCATTTCTCAACTTGATGTTAGGAATCTCTCCCGCCTGTGTCCCTCCCCCCCCCCAAATGAGAACAGGAGATTGCAGACAACTAAGTCAACCGGTGCAGGAAGCCCTGGAATGGCCAGTCCAGGGCGCCTGGTTGCAGTGCTGGATGGCTTTTGCTCCTCCTAGAAGCCGGTGGCAAGAGAAAAAAGTCGTTCAAACTTCAAGCTAGCTACTGGACGCCTATTCACACTTTTTCCTTTTTTTTTTTTTTTTTTGGAGTACTTGTCTGCCAACCCACCCCATCTGTAAAAGAAAAAGTCTTCCACCCAAGCATAACTTTTAAGGATCTTTGAGAGGGAGAGAGAAATAGAGAGAGGGAGAGAAAGAAAAATAGAGAAAGAGGGAGAGAGAAAGAGGAGAGGGAGAAAGGGAGAGAGAAAGAAAGGGAGACAGAGAGAAAGAGGGAGAGAGAGGGGGAGAAAGAAAGGGAAAGAAAGATGGAAAGGGAGAGAGGGAGGGAGAGAGAAAAAGAGAAAGGGAGAGAGAAAAAGAGGGAGAAAGAAAGGGAGAGGGAGGGAGAGGGGGAGAGAGAAAAAAAGAGGGAGAGAAATGGGGGGAGAGAGCGAGAGAAAGAGGGAGAGAAAGAAAGAGGGAGACAGAGAGAGGGAGAGAGAAAGAAAGAGGGAGAGATTAAATTAGTAACATGGTTGTTAAGTGAATCTGGTTTCCCCCATTAACGTTGCTTGTCAGAAGGTTGGAAAAGGCGATCACATGACCCTGGAACAATGTGACCATCATAAATATGAATCAGTTGCCAAGCATCGAAATATAAATCACATGACCCTGGGGATGCTACAATGGTCATGTGTGAAAAATGGTCATAAGTCACTTTTTTCAGTGCCGTTGTAACTTTGAACAGTCACTAAGCAAACTTTGTAAGTCAAGGACTACCTGTACTTTATCACTTTTTCCCATTTTTTTGGTCATCAAGTTTTTGACACCTCACTAGATGACTGGTGGTACTCGAATGTTGCCATATTCTAAAAGTGGTACAATCGGTGAAAAGGTTGAAAAGCCTGAAAAGCCCTGCACTAATGGACCAATTATTTCCTTCACTTTTTTGTTTTTTACATATTGAAAGCTTTTTTTGTTATTTTTGACTTTGATCACAAGCCTTAGTTCATTTTGAGCCTTAGCTTTCCTCACTTCATCTTTGCAGGCTCGGGCTATTTGCTGATATACTGACTTAGTATACGGATTTGTATACTTCTCATTCATGCCATTTTCATTGTGCTCTTGCAAAGACCGCCCCGAGAATTTCTGATCTGGTGAGAAGGAAGCAATCTCAACCTTCGCACTGACATTGGCTTTTTACGCATACTGTCGCAAAATGTAGCAATGTAATTCACTGTTGTTATATTAAGACTGTTACCCATGCTACACCATGCTTCAAGATAAAATTTCATTTATTTGTAATTAGAATTAAATATTTCACAATATATAATTACATATAATGCTTTAATTAGGTTCAATTTGTAACAATGAAAATACATCCTGCATATCAGATATTTACATTACGATTCATAACAGTAGCAAAATTACAGTTATGAAGTAGCAACGAAAATAATTTTATGGTTGGGAGTCACAACATGGGGAACTGTATTAAAGGGTCGCGGCATTAGGAAGGTTGAGAACCACTGATTTAGACCTTATTTATTACACTGTAAGTTTAAAATATTCAAAATGTCAAACTGCCAATATATTTTTCTTTTATAAAGATCTCATTGCATACTTAAATTGTTTTGTTTTAAAGCATCAGTATTACTTTGAGGCTAAAGTACAGCTTTTCAAATGTTAAAGCTACCTAAATAAATGTGATTGCACACCTTTGTCTACATACCTAGTAATGTCCATCAATAGAATTTAATTCCCAACAAGCATGATATCATTGAATTTAACTTTCAACTAATGTTTCCTGTTGATTTTCAATACTATTTATCTACCACAAAGGACTCAAACATCTTCTGTAACCAGTAACCTTGTTATGTTATTAAAAACAGGCATTAAATTGAAAAAACCTTTTTAATAAGTTACTGTCCAATAAAATCTAGACTGCTTAATTTCTTGAAGATTTATTTTATTATTGCTTGACAAAACATAATCACTAAAATCATTTGCATTAAGTTTCATTTATTGGTATGGTTCATTTATATATATATATATATATATACATGGATGGTTTCACAAAATGGTAAGTGGCTATCCATAAACATACCAATGAGTTGTCATTTTTCCTTTTAGAGAATGGGTTCTGTAAAGAGAAGTAAATATACAGTAAGAATGTGAATTAAAATGGACAGCTTGAGAAATAATATCAATGTACCAGTTCTTGTATTTTTAAGTATTATCCAATTAAATTATTTCATTGTGCCAATGAGCTGATATGCAAAAGGTTAGAACCTAAAAACGCTGGAACTGTTTCTACATCTCTGAAACACGCACACAATTTTGCATCTTTGTTGTATTTGCTGTAGCAATTTTCAACACAGAAAGAGTAAGTCACTTTTAAATGCCCATTGTTTTCAGCATTGGGAAACAATTGCTGTAGGGACAGACTTATAATGAAGCTGAATAAGGAAAAGTAGGATGAGGAATTGTGGCAAGCTGTTGGATAAGGCAGAATTGCATGCAGCTTCTCTCTATCTTAACATGCCAGCTATTTTCAGTGCTGGAATTTCCACTTCAGTTGACTTTTGTATACAGTACAAGAGAAGCACAATCCTGGCCATTGTCCGAGATGGCAAAATCCATGGAATAGTCTAACAGCAGAATCAGTAAAACAGTTTCTGCACATCCAGTTCTGTTTCTTACAACTATATCCACTCAGTACTCTCTTGCATCCATCTATTGCATTTAGAAACCACCCATCTCGCTCACAGAGAAACATTGAGTGGTATACAAATAAAATGTTAAAAACATAAAAACTGTACATAAAATTTAAAAGCGAGACAAGAATAGTTAGTTTACCATTAAAAATTAAGTAAAAGGTGGGAGGACGGCCTTCAGAACATTGGCCAGCCCCACAGCTATGTGCCTCTCTGCAAGGGCTAAGCAAGATAGCAGAGGCAGGCCTTTAAATATTTTCAGAAGGCTGGGAAAGTGGGAATCAGTCTAACCTCTGTGGGGACTGGGGGTGGGAAGAATGTTCCAAAGGGCAGGGGCAACACAGAGAAAGCTCTTTTGCCTGCCTGGATGGGCTGATGTAATGGTGCAAAGACAGCTTTCTAGGTAATTATAGATAATCCTAAACTATTATACCAATCCCTTTCTTGCTGGAACTTTGAACAAAGTCTCTTGATTCAGCAAAAACTGATTAGTAATAACCAATTAAATCACAATTTTAAGGTTGCATAGACAATCTGCATTACATAAGACAAGATGCAGTTTAATGCTGTAAAAATTATACACAGATCTAAGGGAAACAGAAATCTCTAGAACTTCTTTACTTACTTGTGTCATTCCTTTTTGGGTTTTATAGTTTTTACATTGCTTCCAGCTGCTTTCTCTGCCTCTGTTTTAAACTGAGGTTTCAGGGCTGCTCTTACTGCTTTTGCGCAGATCTGAGAGTAGCGGATATAGCTGAAAGAAAAATAAATATGGATCAAAAGAATAACAATCTCAAGTCAACAACCGTGGAAAATTAGAAAAGCACCCTGGAAAAGAGGAGGAAGCCATTATAAAAGACCAGGACTTCTAATAAAATAGAAAGCTGGGCCATTTATTTTATTTTATTTTATTTTTAAAATTTATAAGCCGCCCCACTCCCGAAGGACTCTAGTGGCCATAGTGGCTTCAGAGTCATGAAAAGTGGCCACTGACAAACTCTAAATGTTAACCCGTTAAAGCCCTCTAAGCACATCTTCAGGGGTTACTGGTTACTCTCACAACTGTCTACAGGTGATCATGGGTTATTGTCCATCTTTCATATCCTTGATAGATGACAGATATCTCCGTTTGGAAATGAGATTTTATTGTTTTTTTCCCTTTCTTTTCTGTATTAAAAGGATTTAACTTGCAAGATGGAGAGGAACAAGGGAAGCTTTATTACCACTTCCCATCTAAGGCATCCGATAAGCAGCAGGCTGGCGGCTTCACAAGACCAACCTGCCGGGAAGATATTCCGGGGGGGGGGGGTGCGAAGGTCGGGCTGCTCCCTTCAGCCACCCACCTACCTGAGCCCAGCTTGCCTCCAATAAGCCACCATGACGGCTACTTGTTCGAAGAGGTCGCCCGCCTGAGGCCGCAAGGTCGCCCAGTCGAACAGGGGTAGACTGGTTTGCCGCAATCTAACCCGGAAGCGCTGAGAGATCCGGAAACGGAAACTAAGTCGACCAATCAAAACTCACGTCCCATCGATGCCCCGGTCGACTAACGGTTTATTTCCCCATCCATCTCGTTCTATAGGGGAGGGCATTAAAGCTATCCGAGATAACCAATCAGAGCTCAGGCTTCTACGGTTCGGCTATTTTCATTGGTTGCGTGGTTCGATGAGCGTGAAATCTATCCTCTGTCTGGATTCTCTGGACTCTGGAGGAATCTCAGAATGTCACCCACGTGGCTCTACGCCATCCTCTTGGGGGGGGGGTCAAAGCGCCGCAGAATTTGGAAATTTTGAGTCGTTGGTGGGCTTCGTTTCTTATTGTGGCGATTGCAATTATTTTTCTTATCATGTTTTATATCTTTACTTAAAGATCAAATTTCTACACCACCCATCTTTATCCGAGCGACCCTGGGCGGTTTAGAAATAAAAAACATACCGCGATGTAGAAAAGGGAATTAAAAACGAAGTTAAAATTGCCGGTTAAAAAGTTACAGGCGGAGGGAGCGCTCTCAATCCACCAACCACCCCCAGGTTTTGCATACCACTTTTATACACACGCTAATTGGCAGAACCTGGATATATGAAGGGAGGGCATTATGGAATTCGGTTTCAATTACCCCATATATTCTTAAACATGTTTTGAAAAATAAGGTGACCCACCGTCCTCCTTTAGGGAGGACAGTCCTCCTTTTGTGAGTTCTGTCCTCCCTTGAAAAGTGTCCTCCTACATGTTCTCCTTTTTGATATTTGAAGACTAATCTACAGGGCTTTTTTTTTTTCTCATAGAACGCTCAGAACAGCATTCCGGCACCTTTTTTTGATGTTTTTTTTTTTTTAACTTGCATGAGCTGTGCTACTCCCCCTATTGGCTTTCGAAAGCCAATAGGAATTGCTGCTGAGCTAGCCAAAGCACCCAGCCCATAAACTTTGCACATGCAAGTTGTCTGCAGCGAAGGCGAATTGGCAGGAACTTTGCATCCCTCCCTTCTACCCAACTACACCATCTTCTAGTTAGTCCCAAAGATAGCGGGGGGGGGGGGAGACTGGAGTGGTAAGTTTCTCTTGATCTTCAGCTCTGCTAGGGCAACAATGGCTGCGGGCGCAAGAAGCAGGGGCGGCTGGGGTGCTGCGGGTGGGGGGGTGTGAGGGGTGGCAGCACCTGGCTGCCCACCCCGTGCTGTGGGGCCTGCTCTACAAGGGGCTATGCAGGGTGGGTGGTGATGCTGGTGGGGCAGCTGCAGGCAGGGTGTGTTGATGGCAGGCTGCCCCCGGGGCCGGAGCCGTTGCAGCTGGTGCTTTGGGAGCCACAGGGCCCGCTCTACACGGCGGGGTAGCAGTGCTGGCAGGGCGGCTGTGGGCGGGGGCGCAGCATGTAAGCATAATTACAATATAAAATGTTATTGTTACAAATGTTTTTATTATGCATTTATGATATTATAGTGTATTCTGTATTATTGTTGCAATGAATAAAATGTTTCTTTTATTTACGATATTTTTTTCTTCAATTTATTTGTGTCCTCCTTTTCATTGTAAATAAGTTGGTCATCTTACGAAAAATAATGTGAGCGTTTTTAAATAGTTTTTCTGTCCAGACGTTACTATTTTTAATAACTCAAAACAGCGAATATACCCTAATTATTCCTTCGTCCTTCCATTTCCTCTGCCATGCCAGTCTTGTGGGTGAGTTGGGATGAGACAGATTGTCCCTTGGTACTCGACTAGTGTTAGCTGAAGTGATTGGTCCAGTCAACCCAGCCAGCTTTCAAAACCGAAGTTCGGGTCCATGTATTTTCCTCATTAGTGATGTTAAATTGGAGCTGCACTATGTGTTTAGAATTAGTAATTAGAGTAGGGGGGACACGATAGCGGTATTCCAGTATTTGAGAGGCTGCCACAAGGAGGAAGGGGTCAATTTATTTTCCAAAGCACCAGAGGGAAGGACAAGAAACAATGGTTGGAAATTGATCAAAGAGAGAAGCAACCTGGAATTAAGAAGAAAGTTCCTAACAGTGAGGACAATTAACTAGTGGAATAGCTTGCCTTCAGAAATCGTGGGCACGCCATCACTGGGTTTTTTTAAGAACTGGACAACGACTTGTCTAAAATGATATAGGACAGTGATGGCGAACCTTTTAGAGACTAAGTGCCGAAAAACTGGCCCCACCCCTGCCCCACCCCATTCCACCTGCCTGCCCACAGGGCCACTCACCGCCTCCAGGGCCTGCCGCAGATCGCCATGGCAGCCACGCCTTCTGCCGTGTCCTGCAGCATCAACTGTGTGTGTTGGGGCGTGAGGGCAGAGTCTTATCTATGCTGCCTGGTTGCCATGTCCTTGGCTGCGCTGTTCCACGTGGGCCACGCTCGGGGGCAATTCTCCAGGGGGGTTGCTGGTGAGGAGGGGCTCGTGGGGGGAGGCAAGGCTGGGGCAACGGCACGTGCCCACATAGAGGGCTCCCAGTGCTGCCTCTGGCACCTGTGCCATAGGTTTGCCACCACTGGTATAGGATCTCCTGCTTGAGTGTGGGGCTGGACTGGAAGAATTCCAAGGTTCCTTCCAGCTCTATTCTGATTCTAATTCTAATTAATTATGCAGTGCTGATTACCACATTTTTTCTCTTTCTAAACTCAGGGCTCAGCTTATTTTGGTGGGGACCAGTGATCCTCGCATATCTTAATTAAAAAAAAAAAGAGATCTCCATTGCTTTGCTTTGCATTTCAGTAAAGCTGCTTTTTTTCCATGACAATAGAATAACTACCTGGGATCCTAGTAGATATATCCATGCCTGAACATTCTGTTTGACTTATAGTAGTACTTCCCAAACCTGGGTAAATTATCCAAAATTGGGTAAAAGTGCTTGTTCATTAGAAAACAGTACAGGAGCCCATTACCCAATCATAACAGAAACATTTAAATGGACTTTTTAAAATTGACATTTAAATAATAAAGTGTTTTACCTACATTGGGTAAAAAAGGCTTTCTGATTATTGGTTTTGGATTGTAAAAAATTGGGAAGGACTGAGTTGGATTGACAAGGCATTCTGTCAAACCTCCTTTTTGTGTAGCAGAAGATACTTCTCCAAAGCTATTCTATCCTCCAAATTTAAGAAACTTATACAATTGTTGAATTATAAAGTTGGAAGGGACCAGAAAACCTCTGCAAGGTTCAGGAAAATTAATTAAATTAACGACAAGAAGTGGACATCCAGTCACTTCTTAAAATTCCAGATGTGGAAAATACATAATTGTACGTAGACTTCCACTATTGTCCAGATCTTGCTGTAAGAATATTTTTATCTATTTAAATAAAATGTAGGTACCTGCAACTTATATCCATTATTTTTGGTATTTGTTTCTGTGGTAATACCTTCCCTACAGCATACTAATACACCTCTTCCGTCAATTTTGTTCACATTGAAATTAAATTTTTTCAAATTCCAAATTAAGAGCCAATTTGATTGATATGACTAGAAACTGGGGGAACTGAAAGTTTTACAGATAGTCCTAAACCAGTGGTGGCTAATCTATAGGCACGGGTGCCAGAGGCGGCACTCAGAGCCCTCTCTGTGGGCACACGCACTGTTGCCCCAGTCCTAGGCTTTCAGCTGGGTTTTATAAAACCTTTTTGCTTTAGGCCTCTGCTGCCGTGTGCAAAAAATCCAAAAGGTTCAGTCAATTTCAACTTCTTGAGGGAAAAAAAAAAGATCTTGCAAAGTTGGAATTGAACTTTTTAGTCCCACCCAGTCTGCCATTACCACCACAGCCACACCCAGCCAGTGGGCCATGGCCACCCAGTGGGCCACACCTAGCCAATGGGCCACACCCACCCGGCACTCGATGATGCATAAGTGGGCTTTGGGTTGCAGTTTGGGCACTCAATCTCTAAAAGTTTCGCCATCACTGTCCTAGACCTAGACCTAAATTGAGACTGGAATTTCTGTCAGTGTCTTAGGTGAAAATGCCTCACTGGGATACTGTTATGGTGAAAATAAGGAGCATTATATTTGTTGTCCTGGGTTGCACAGCCCTGTTGATTAATCCAATTAATCAACAGGGCTAGGGATCAGAAAGTGTATCTGAGCCCGTACAATGACTGTTAATTTGTTACAGGTGAGCTTATGTTGCTTTTAAGTATTGTTAACTGCCCAGAGACATGAATCTGAGATGAGTGGCCATATAAACTGAAAGAGTGAATGAGTAAGTGAATGAATACTCATTGCAGCCATTAATATAGATCCGGGGTGTCAAATTGCCGGCCAGCGGGCTGGATGTGTCATGCTGAAACCGCACCCACCTCATTGCCCGCAGTGGAAAAAAAGTTGAAATACATCGTAACACATCACGTGACGTTGCGAGTTTGACACCCCTAATATAGATTCTCAGAATGAGTAGCGAGCCAGTTGTGGACCTTTCGTATAGGGCCAAACAAATTACACTTTAATGTCTCTTTAACAAACTACACTTTAAGGTCCCTAATATTGCTAATGGATTAGGAAAAAAATTAGAAAAGGGCTGATTGGGTAAAACAAAGAAAAGCAATAGTCATGCATACATAATTCAAAATAAAAAGGAAACTGAATATATGTAGAATTTCAGCAGACTGCCCACAGGCTACCGCTTTGAGTTTCTTAAATGTATTAGGGCTTCTGGACAAGACAGATCCTCCCCCCCACCCCTTTGGAGTCTGTTTCTATTGCCTGAATGAGATCTTCTCCCCATTCACCATGGTCAACCTGGGTGGCTGCCGTTCATTTCTCAAGGAGTAGGATTTGACATTGAATTAAAACAGAGATTAGAGTAGCAAACATTAACCTTTTTTAATAACATTGTCTCTATAAAATGTTTTTGCAATTCGTAAAAATGAAAAGGACAAAACATAATCCAGTAGAAAAATATTTTAACATTTAAAAGCATCAGTAAATGTTTGCAAGCACACCTCATCTCACAAGAATCAGTACCTTCTACTGAAAAGTTAACTTTTAAAACTAGTTTCAGGTCCATATTGTAGTATATACAGACATTAAGAACAAAATATTCCATGCTAAACACCACAGATGAAAGTATTAAAGGAATCAGAATTCAGAAATTAAGATATGTCGACAACTCATTAGTTCTTGTCATATATGACAGATACCAGAGTTCTATTATTGTCCTGCTCATCAAAGATACTTTGATTTTACATTGTACCTGTATCAGACACAAAACCCTTTTGGGTTTTCCAGTTTTTGAATATATAAATACTCCCCTGTGAAGAAAGAGATTTTGAGGTTGGAAGTGAACTATTCTTTTACCTGTGGAATTTAGATATATTTGCTCTGAAGTACCTAGACTTCTGTAGATAGAAGGTAGGGCAGTATGGATATATAGCAAGGAACAAAACAAAATGTGTGTACGTGTGTGTAAAGAAAAAGAAATACAATTTAAGAGACTTCGGTTGTCTGGAGTACATAAATCATGATTATGCATTTTAAAAGGGAGGGGTGATTTCTACTTATGAATGTAGTTATTATACAATTTCTGATTCTTAGAAAACGTCAGACCAAAATGAATAAGTTCACCAAGTTGCATTGTTCAACAATTTAACCATCTTTACCAAGTAGAGACTTTGAAAAACAGAAATTGTAAAATTTTGTGTTAAGCCACTTTTAGTTCCTGTCTAATTACATAGCACGCAATTTCTGCTACGTTCAGAATAGTTTTCAAAATGATGGAGCTTCTGTAAACATGAATGTTAAATAACAAACTTCTCAGGTCAACAAATTGTAACTTTCACGAAAACAGCCTATAAAAAAGCACTTTAGATCATAGTTCAAGTAATAGTTGTTGTTCTTCAAAGCCAAGCCCTGTAACAAACTACTCAAAATCCTGTGTCCAGAATATATTCTACAATCACACGAACTGTCTTGAATGCCTGCAGTCCAGTTTAAGGAATGTACAATTCAACATAAAGTCATGAATGTTACCTTCAGGTACAGATTTAGGCACGTTCTCTCCAAAATTTTAATTTAAAAATCTAAACTACAGATCTATTTTTAAATAGTATAAGAATAAATATTTCCAGCTTTGAGGAAGCTTGAAAGTGTTCCTTTTGAATTTTCTGGCCTAACAACTTGGTGTAGCTTCTATTCTTCCACAAAGGCTGCTGCTGCCATTGGAGTTCTCATATTTCCTCTCGCTGAAGAAGTGAATTCTTCTATTTCAGCATTAAGTTTGCTGATTACCCACTCCAATGCTTCACGTCCCTGTAAAGATACACATTCTTCATTGAAACAAGTCCAAGTATCTCAGAGATCATAGTAATTTACAGAAATGAGAGTGATCATAAATGTTAATTATATTGGTATTACTTTAACATTTAGAATCACCAGGTTAAAGGGTGTAAAGTCTCTATGTTGTATTCAGAATAAGCTTTTTTTTAAAATTGTGGTGGTTCCCAAATTCAAGAACATGGTCAGCTGATCATATTTCAGTAGCCATTTTTTTTTTTTAAAAAAAAAATCTGTTTCCTTGGGCTTTTGGAAGCATTTAATATATATTATCTATTGGCAGCAACCTTTTGTTTTTATCATGATACATTTTGATCATGATGTGAATACCATGAACACCTTGACTCAGAAGGAAATAAGGAAAGAGAAGTCATGCATAGAGTCATGGAAAAACAGGTCAACCCAAAGGAAAAGCTATCCACTGGAAATGGGGAAACTGATGAAAAAAGATATCACATATAACTATCTTGCTGTTCAAACTAAATAGAGATAGCTTAAATAGATAATATAATATGAAGGAAGAATCTAAATCAGGGGTCCTCAAACCTGGCCACTAAGACTTGTGGACTTCAACTCCCAGAATTCCCCAAGCCAGCCTGGGGAATTCTGGGAGTTGAAGTCCACAAGTCTTAAAGTGGCCAAGTTTGAGGACCCTTGATCTAAATTGTGAAAAATTCCACTAGGCCACAAAAGCTTCTTAGGTTCTGTTGCCTCTTACACAGGTGTGGGCAATAAATTTTCCCAAGGGGCCACATGAGAAACTGGGACTGTTGTGGAGAGCTGCTGCTCCGCCCTCTGCTGCTCCTGCCCCCGCCTTGCCCCCCACTGCTGTGGGCCAGACAGGGACCACCCATGGGCCAGATGTAGCCCGCAAGCTGTAAAATGCTCAGGACTGCTCTTACGGGGTAAATATTTGGGTTAAAAATTCAGCAACGTGCATTTCAGCATCACTTGACAAATATGTTAATTATGAAATATCCACATTTCATTTACTAAAATGCTATTTAGGCAGTCTATTCTGTATGAATGACTCTGTTAGTTACTTTTGCAAGAATGTTTCTGGCCTGATGTCATTAATTTTGATTGTAATGCTTGAATTAAGAAAAGATCCAATCTTCTACCTCAACACTTCTCAAGATAATTCTTCATAATACGCTTGTTATGCTTATCACCTATATCAGGGGTTCCCAACCGGGGCTACCCGCATCCCCTGGGGATACGAGACGATATTCTGGGGGTGCAAAAACTTGGGTTTTCAAAATTATAGTGTATATGCATAATTCGTTGCCGTTATTTTGAACTTTTGTAAGGGGTGCGAGAATATACCATACGCTTTCTAGGGGTGCGGGGTATAGAATAGGTTGGGAACCGCTGACCTATATGATCAATATTGTTATCTTACTTTTCTTTTTAATTTTTGTAAACATTGTGTCAATGCTGCTAATATTGGATATTCTTGTTTTGACAAAATATGCAGAACTGTCTGGTATTTTTAGAGTTAACTTAGATGATGCTGGGAGAGGAGGAGAAAGAATGTGTATAGAGAGTAATTACAGGGGCAACCAGGAAGTGAACCTTTGCCCCCAGGCTGATTGGAGAACCTGATTTATGACTGCAAAATAGCGGAGGGGAATAGGCAGGAATATTATGTGCCAGGGGAGGGGAATTTAGTTCTTGGCATCCATCCATGCCGTGCTGACACTCTGTTACACAAAATAAAGACTTTTTAGGATAAACAATGCCTGGAAGTTCTTTGAAGTGTTTCATTAGTCGGAACCATGACACATTGATTAAATGGCTAAAAGTAATATATTATCCAAACAGATTAACTGCGAAAAAAAATCTGTTACAGCAGAGGTCCCCAATCTTTTGGGCACCAGGGACCGGTTCCGTGGAGAAAGTTTTTTTGGCGGACTGGAGGGGACGTGCTTTTGTGTGCTGCCTGCATCTCGCGGATGGAGCTTTGCTTGTTTGTGCGGACTGGTTACTGGCATGCCACGGACCGGGGGTTGGGGACCCCTGTGTTACAAGATAGTTTAGTCTTCCAAGCTTTTGGACTTCTAGTATGAGAGAACTTCCATTAAGGATGAGCTCCAGCACGAGTCCAAAAGCTTGGAAGACTAAACCCTCTGGTCCCAATGACTGACCCAGCTTGGATCCTGTAACATTATCCTGGGACACCTAAGTTTGCCTTAATTTGTGAAAAAAAATCTGTGTTAACCTCACAGGTGAATTACTTTCATTAGTAATCATTCAGGGTATATTCAAGTTTGAAATAGGTAATATTCATAAAATATAGCACAGCCCTTAATAAGCTCTTATTTTCATTCCATCCCAACTTTGAAAGCAGAAATATACTTTGCCCATCTGCCTTGCTAGTTCTCTAATATAAATACAATAATCATCCATATGGTTATTTTTCCAATATTAGCAGTAAAGTCACAGCCTCTGTGAAGATTTGCGTTCCCTTTTCATGTTCACAATTTTCAAGTTCACATTTTTTGCAAAGTTTAGATGCTCATCCACTATTCTCTCCTGTCTTCTCAAAGTAAGTTAGTAATACATACTTTTTTGGCATTAGAAGAAATTGTATTTTCCATTAGTCCTTCTAAGTAACTGCTGAGACTAACTCCTTTTACACAAATGGTTGCTTCTTGAGTCAAAATAGTTCTGTGGAAAAAATGACAATAGTTTACCAATTTATTTCTCAAAATGTAATAAGGAGCTATTTCATTCTTTCTATGTCTATAAAAAATTCCACATATTACAAGAACAACCAATCAATTTCCACAGGGATAAGAGTGTTCATAGATACACTAAATAGTAGGGAATGGGCAACCAATAATCTCAAAATTGCTTTAAACCCTAAGGTGTGGGTGTGCATTTCTGTGTTTGTGTGGATGGTTCTTGGAATTCCTTTTGACAAAGATTACTGAAAACAGTACTGTTTTCTGCCATAATAATATATAGTACAGGTAATGCTTGACTTATAACTATTTGTTTAGTGACTGTTTAAAGTCACAATGGCACTGAAAAGTGACTGATGACTGTTTTTCACACATACAAGAGCCGTGATAGTACAGTGATTAGAATGCAGTATTGCAGGCTAATTCTGCCAACAGTTCGATTCTGACAGACTCAAGGTTGACTCAGCCTTCCAGCCTTCCGAGGTCAGTAAAATGAGGACCCAGATTGTTGGGGGCCATATGCTGACTCTGTAAACTGCTTAGCGAGGGCTGTAAAGCAGTATATAAGTCTAATGCTACAATCATTGCAACATCTGCATGGTCACATGATCAAACTTCAGGCACTTGGCAACTGACATATATTAGTCCAAGTATATTGAGCAGTATTTTGATTATTTTTAAATGAGCTACTGTTATTTCATACCATAAAGATAAATAGAATAAAATTCTGAAAATACATTACTTACTTTTCTGGCTCTTGAGGATGTGGCTTATAAATTAGTCTCTCATCTACCGACACCAGATTTGTAAATGAAATCTACAAGAAATTTAAGTGTCAGCGTTAAAAAATAATTCAGTGAACACAATTCACTTGTGAGACCATAATTCAATAAACATAGATTACATTGGCTTCCTCAGATACAGATTTCATTGTACTTTCTCATAAGACCACATGACACACAAATGCATTATGATCTATAACTATAATAATGAAGTAAACCATTTCACTTGGAAGGATACCATTTTAGAAAAGACAGTCAATTTTACAAAGTACAAAACAGATACTTCCTGAGAAAAACCTGAACTGCTAAGGACTTCTGAAGAGATATTTGGAAGTATGACATTACAGGAATTAAGTCTACGAGAAATGTTTAATTTCATTTTTTAAATACTTACATTAATAGACTTGAGCTCCATTGTTTTCTCAACTGGGTCAACTACAGAGTGCTCTTGAACATAGGTTCTCATTCTACAAGCACCAATAAGCTAGAAGATAAATATAGCATTAGCTGCATTGTGACATAAGCAGAGCATCAAAAGCTGAATTACATTATGCTGTTTCGAGGGCATGAAATAAGAAACAATCTAGAATTTTTCTCCTCTTGCATCGAGTTCCCCTTCCATAACGGTTGTTTTAAAATATAAATTGGATTTTCCTGCTTCTGTACCCTGATTTAACCGAATCTCTTTCAAATCAAATATGTGAATCAAATGCATACACCCTTAATACTTATGCAAAATTCAATCGTCCATGACATGCCCTAGCCTAGATATATACCCATGATGGAGGAATGGGTTATAAACATGGGATAGAAGGTTAAGGAGGGAGGACAGAAAGTAAGCTTGTAATTGCTGCAAAGGAAATGGAAAGTCACTTCCTTAATTACCTTTTTCTTTTTCTAACTTACTTTTCATACTTTTTCTTTTATCTTTCCTCTTTAACTTTTCTTTATATACTTTCATATTTATCTTATCTTGCAGACTTACTGCAACTCTCTCCAATATTTTCTATTCAAATTCTACAGAAATTAATCTATATACTATTAAAATTCTTCTGTTTGTCACCTTCAATTACTCCAAACAGTGCATCATAGTGCAAAAAGATTTGAATCAAGGTACTTCAAATCCACTAACTTAAAAGAATGCACACAAAATGCAGGACCCATTAATCCAGGGATCCCCAACCCCCAGTCTGTGCACTGACACCGGGCCACAGGATGCCAGAAACCGGTCTGTGCAAACAAGCAAAGCCCCATCTGCGGGATGCAGGCAGTACAAGAAACCACGCCCCCTCTGGTCCGCGGAAAAACTTTTCCACGGAACCGGTCCCTGGTGCTCAAAAGGTTGGGGACCTTTGCATTAATCCCATATAACTGAAATTTTAAGGATCTTCACACCAATTGTATTCACAAACTTGTGGCTGCTGCAACTTTGCCACGGTTGCGTGAGTGTGGTTTTCTGTATTCTCTGCCAGCTTTCCACAAGCAAAGTCAATGGGAAAGCCAGTAGAAAGTCAAAAATTGCTCCCGCTCCCATGCTTTTTCACCTGCTTGTGGTTATTCTGTTTCTCTGTTTAAGAAAGGAAGTATTTCTGAAAGAAAGACTCAGTGGGGTTGTGCGTTGTCTAGTATAGATATAAATGTATAGAAATATGTAAGTTAATAAATATGTATTTATAACCACCATTTGTTTCTCAATTTATAAAACTTTTCTGCATTTAAACTGACATTTGTATAAAAATCGTTCTTATGTGTTTGTGTTGCTAAAATTGAAATTACTTGACCAACTAATTTTCATGCTATCCAAAACAGCATAAGGGATGTAATCTGAGGAAAAAAGGAACAATAAAGCAATTCAGTTTTGCTCTAACATGCAGTTGTTTATCATGTAATAGGAACAATGAATTCATTCATCAGCTATAAAGAGCTGCTGCACAATCCAATGTACCAGTCACCTTTATTATAAAAAACTAAATGAATATGCAATAGTAACTCTATGTGAGAATTTGGTCTATTCAAATTCTGAATACTGCTCAATTATGGAAATATCTACTTTTGTAACTTAAAAAACAGAAATTCTAAAGAAAACATAATGCAAAATGCTACAATGTGGACTGTAAGCTATATTTTGTAAAACCAAAGTTATATGACAAACATTCAAAGAAAACTTTTGAAAGCCCTAACTCTTGGTATGGCACTTACCGATTTTACAATTGAGGGCATTCCCCATTCTGTACTCAGCAGCCGGTGGCTATGTAATTTTCCATTAGTATCTACATGACGGTCCAAAACATCAACTCCAACTACGCTGGGATTCATGGGATTGGGGTATTTCTGCATAGCAGCTGTAGTAACAGTCTTCCAAGGGTGACTATAAAGCAAAAACAAAAACACAAGGATGACCATTAGGCTACATAATGTATGGATGGGCAACCATCAATTACCATTTTGTTTGTTCTTCGTGGGTCAATTTTGGGGACACTTTTGAGACTTTTTCGTACAGTGAATCGCTGTGTATCTGTCATACAAAAACATCAAGATTGCTCACTATTAGTGGATTGAATTGTGTTTTCAAATGTTCCTCCAGCTAGCTTCAGTACAGAACGCCATACATATGTGAATACGCATCGCTTATTTTCATGCGCATTGTGCAGCAGCCTCTACCCATACCGTGGTGCGCTATTGGCCAGAATGAGCAGTGATGGAGGGTGGAGCGCTTCTTTTGAAACATCGCATGCTGAGTGGCTGTCCCCTGTGACATCAGCTGTAATGTCAATGTAACTGTTGAAACTAGGTTTATCGATATCCACATCTTTTTCTAATGTTCCAGTGCAGTCGAAAATTTAGTTTGCAGGTAGTGCCTTTCATTTCGAAGACCTCTCAACATGGCCGATAAGAGGAAGTGTCACCAATATTCGACGGAATACCTAAAATTGGGATTCATTCCATCTCCTTCCAACATACAGCTTTTGTTTTGTCTTCTTTGTGAGAAAACATTTTCAAATGAAGCGATGAAGCCTTCCCAACTGAAAGACCATTTGGTAAGAATTCATTTGGATAAAGCCGACAAACTGGCATAGTTTTTCCAGTCCTTAAAGGCCAAGTTTGAGGGTTGCAGCACTGTTGGGAAGTTATTTGGAAAATCGTCACTCAATGCCGACAAGGGGCTCATTTGTTCCTATGAAGTATCTTTGTTGATAGCAAAATGTGGCAAATCTCACACTATCGAGAAACGCTAATTTTACCAGCAGTGAAACAGATTGTTGCCACCATGTTGGGGCCCAGAGCAAGCACTATCATGTAATCGATTCCTTTGAGCAATTACACCTTATCAAAAAGAATTGATGAAATGGCTGCTGATGTGGAAGAAAGGCTTATTGACACTTTGAAAAATACAGAATTCGTGATGCAGACTGACGAGTCAACGATTCATGAAAATGAAGCCTTGTTATTGGCTTATGTCCGTTTCATCAGCGGAAATGAAGAGATCGGGGAAGAACTGTTATTTGTTCGAAATTTAGCCACCGACACAAAAGGTTCTTCGATATTTAAAAAGATTGAATAGTTTTTTTAATGAGAGAAACATCCCTTTGATATCGGTATGTCCCGATGACCATTTTAAAGAAAACAAAAAAAGTGTTTGCATAAATTGAAGAATTATTTCCTATGTTGTGATTGTGAGGTTATGTTGGGGGATGGGACAATGATAACTTCCTCATTGGCTCAAGGGGGCGATTCGTTCAAAAAGGTTAAGAACCACTGGACTAGATGACCTCCAAGGTCCCTTCCAACTTTATTATGATTATTAAAAGGTAATACTGTAATTCCCCAGGACAACCATTTTGTCACAATCACACTGTAAACAAAAAAACACCACTTGCAACGACTGAAAGCTAAATCCTAGCATTGTTAACTAGAATTCCTGTGATTGAGAAACGGCCAAGCTCCTCTCTTCCGCGTTTGCTCCTTCTCCCCTCTTTCTTTCCCTTTACCGATCGCAGCGTTTATAATCAAACATACTGTACGTTTGAACATCTGTCCATAAGGGCAGGACACGGGAAAAGAAACAGAGAAACTCTTGCTTTCTACAAAAGAGAAGCAACCTTTGGAAACGAGGTGCTCAGACAGGGGGGCGCCCTTCGCGGCCTCCCCAAAGGTTGTTCCTTCCTTCCTTCGAACTCCCCAACGGGAAGAAAAGGAGCCGAGGGCTGCAAAGCTTCAAGCCTTCTCCCGAGCAAATGTGGGAGGCTCTGACTCCCGCGAACACCCCTCACTCGGCCTGGGAGGATGATGGGCCCTGCAGTCCCTCGCCCTGGGGGGAACGCACGCACCACCTCCGCCAAGGTCAGCCCTGGCGGATTTACCCGCGCCCAGAGACGCGGGGAGGAATGAGGAAGAATGAATGAGCTGCCGAGGCTGATGGCCGCAGGCGAAGACCAACGCTCTCCCCGGGGGTCGAAGGACTGTCCAGCCTCCACGGCTCCCCCGCCGGGATGGAATGGGAGCCTCCGTTACCCTAGTGACCCCGCCGCTGCGCCCCGGTCCATCCCCCACCGGAACTCCTCAGACGCCTCGGCCACTCACTCGAAGGTGTGCTCCGAGGTCCAGATCTTCATCGTGAGGGCGGCGGTGCTTCCTCCCAACCCTCTTCGGAGACGCTTCCTTCGCCAGCCCGCCGAGACTGACCAGGAACTCGCGGCGAGGTAGCGGCGCAGAAGAAGCCGGGCGAGGCGGAGACCCAAAAGCGCCTGCGCGGCTGGCCCGAGGAGAGGTCGCAAACGAGTGGGTGGGGCCAAGCCTCGGGGAGGCCTCGGATAGGGCAGTTTCCTATTCAGGGCCGGTGACGTCAGAACAGAAATCAACGTTCCTTTTTTTTCACCCGGCCCGTTGAGAGCGGTTCCCGGCTGTGCCTGTGTGAAGAGGTAACGGTCTCGCTTAAGCTTGGGGCAGAGCCGGCCGGGGTTGCGAGGAGGCGAGATTCGCGACGTCCCTTCCTCCCCATCTTGCTATTATAATAATTATTCCATTAATAATAATTCCATTAGCAGCACTGTGGCCCTGGGAGCCTCAGTGAGATGGACAAGAAACTTCCATACTTTAAGTTTCATCTCAAGCACAGGTTAAGTAATTGTAGAAAAAGACTGTTTCAGCAGTTAGAACCAAAAATGCAATACAGGTAGTCCTCGACTTACAACCATTTGTTTAGTGACTGTTTGAAGCTATAACGGAACTGAAAAAATTGTTTTTTCACACTTGCAACTTGCAGCATCTCTGTGGTCATGTGATCAAAATTTGGACACTTGGTAACTGTCTCATATTTATGATGGTTGTGGGATCCCGGGATTATGTGCTTACTTTTTGCAACTTTCTGACAAAATGGTGAAGCCAGATTCACTTAACAGCCTTGTTATTAACAACTGCAATGATTCACTTAGCAACTGTGGCAAGAAAGATCCTAAAATGGGGCAAAACTCACTTAACTGTGTCACTTAGCAATGGAAATTTTGGGCTCCATTATGGTCCTAAGTGAAGGACTACTTCTATCAATGAAATAATATTTGTAGCTCAAAGTTGATGATGTTGCCTAGTTTGGTGATGAAACGTTTGGAAGAAAACCACCAAGCTCAGTGAGCACCAAGTACCCCATAGCCATTTGTCCGAAATGGTATAGGGTTTCCTGCCTGACCAGAGGGTTGGACTCAATGATCTCCAAGGTCCCTTCAAACTTCTTCTTCTTCTTCTTCTTCTTCTTCTTCTTCTTCTTCTTCTTCTTCTTCTTCTTCTTCTTCTTCTTCTTCTTCTTCTTCTTCTTCTTCTTCTTCTTCTTCTTCTTCTTCTTCTTCTTCTTCTTCTTCTTCTTCTTCTTCTTCCTCCTCCTCCTCCTCCTCCTCCTCCTCCTCCTCCTCCTCCTCCTCCTCCTTCTTCTTCTTTATCATCATTATTATAAAATGCTATATATTCAAATCAGTCAGACACACTACCATTCTGATATATACACAACAATAAAAAGACACTGATCATATGTGAGGCTTGAACAATACAAAACATTGATTCTAGGTAACATTCCACAAGTGATAAATTAGAGTTACATTTCTCTTTTCCAACTGGGTTTGTATCTTCCTTAAAACTTGCAAGTATATCCAAGGACTTTCAGAATAAGGTCTCTATTGTTTAGTGCTGAAAAAATAAGTTCTCACAAGCTAAAAAGAAAAAAAAAACATGTTCCCCTGAAGTTAGAAAGGAGGCCTAGATTGATTGTTAAAAATGCTAATAATAAATTCCAGGTAAAGCTTTTTTAGGTTTTTCCAAATTAGGTGCATTCCCTAATAATCTCATTCAGAATTGTAGCATTGGAAAGGACACAAGGATGTAGTCCAGGGGTATCAAACTGCTAGCCCGCGGGCTGGACACATCATGCAGAAGCCGTGCCCATCCCACTGCTGGCAATGGCAAAACAGTCCTGATACGTTGCGCGATGTCACATGACGTCGTGAGTTTGACATGTCTGATGTAGTCCAACCTTCTGCAATTTGAGCTACATTGCTTGCCTGTTTACTTCCCAGTCTAAGATGCTGGCCAGGAATTTTAGGCTTCATTATTAGCATTTTAAAAAGTGATATTATCTATTACATCTGCTAGATATAGTATGTCGAGTCTCAAGTGTTGTCTCCAAACTCAGGCACCCACCTTGTGGAACATTCTTCCCCCACCCAAAGTTATGTGAGCTCCATCTCTGTTAATGTTTTGGAAATCCTCAAGACCTGGTTATATCATCAGGTCTGTGGGTCCCAGGGAACTGAACATTTGTTAGATGGCTGCACTACTGAAGTGGATATACTTGCTCTCTCTCCCCATGCCTGGGGTTGATATATTTTCATTTTAATAATATTTATTTTTTAGTATTAACTTTTAATATTTGTGTTCATTTTTATACACGCATTTATACACACATTTTATACACACATCTAACAAATAAATGTTCAAGAAAATCAAATCAGCCCTGAGAGATGGCTGTTCAGCCTTTAAAAAAAAAATCCAAAGCTCCATGGCTTTCATAAGTAGGTTGTTCTGCTGTCCTAGAGATCTTACCTTCAAGATTTTCTCTCATGAAAGTTAAATAATCTATCCACGGTGGCTGATAGTAATGGAAGGGCATTTATTTATTACCGTTCTAACATTTCCATTTATTTATTATCATTCTAACATTTACCACCAAAGGCTGATATTTTCAATATGCTTTCTCTTGGAACCATGTTTTTACTATTATTTTTAATAGAAACTTACCAGGGAAGAAGTAGTAATTGTACATGATGAGATGAAACTTTTATGAAAGTTATACATAACTGTAGTCTTACCTATCTGAAAACACTAAACTGGGAAAATTTATTCTTAATGAACCAAAACCAAGCTTGCAATATACCATTTCCTTATGCAATTCACCACCCATGGGGCAAAAAGGCAAAATATTTGTAATTCTCTATCATTGTGAAATTGCAAATAGCTCCTCAAATCAGCCTCTATGATTTCTTTAGTCAGCTTAAAGTATCTCTCAAAGCAAACAAGGTATGGCATTAATCCACCCAGAGCTCAAACTGTACCTTATCAAAAAACTTAGTTTTTTTAATCATAATCTTATTAGAACAGTACAAAGATAAAAAACTAATATAAAGTAAGGAAAATGTAAAAAGTAGAGGAAAGAAAAAAAGAATGCAAAGAGATGGAAAAAAGAAAATAAAAAATAATATGTAAAAGATGACAAGTATAACCTGTGGTTGTGCAGCCCTCCTTGGCGGTACTCCTGAACATTATATACATGGTGGCTGATCTTTCATCCATCCCAAAATCTTTGGCATTGCAGGCACCAATCTTACATTGTTTGAGGTAATTTTCTTCCTGGCTAAATGGGGTGCAGCTAGGGCCAAAGGAGCATTCATCCATGGAAATCTGGTTTTATCATAACTTTTGTTGAAAGATGAGATTATGCAAAACATTTACTATTGTTGTAGCAGGTTAATGGCTTTAGGGATGATCAGAGTTCTGGAATGTTTCTCAAGGAATTGAGTTTCCTTTGGATGTTTTGATTTATAGAGCACCATTCCTCAGAGAGTTCTCATAGCAAAATTGGGCCACAAAAGCATTCTTTTCAGTTAAGCTTGCTCTTTTTCTGACTAAGGTATCACTTGAGTCTTGTAAATTGGGAAAATGGGGCTGTGTTTGGATATAATTACAGAATATCTCTGCTGCCTCAAGGCAGTTGTAGCAATCCAAAGAAATGGACCTTGTACACCCTGGAATCATATTAACAAATCTGAGGTCTCAGTAATGAAACAGAATATCCAAAAATAGCAGGATATTTTTCTCACCCAGGAGCAAAATATTTTTTGGATTGTGAGCAAATACTAAGGAGTTGCTCCAATCACTATTCAGAAACGTGCTCACCTTGCTTCTTAAAGGAGACACAATCTGACTAAAACAGACCAATACAATTGCATCTGAGGAAACTAAAGGAAAGATTCAAAATCTAAATTTTGCTGTTAGTCACGTTTCTTATGTGCTATAAGATGTTCTATACCTGCTAATATTTTGTGTAATTCCTTTGCTTGGATTTGAACTTTGGATAGACAATTGTAATTCTCTCCAACTGAGTAAGCTATTTGGTATCAGTGTTATTCATAAAATAGGTAATTCACACATTCTTCAACATCAATTTTGGTCACCACGATGTAAAAAAGATGTTGAGACTCTAGAAAGAGTACAGAGAAGAGCAAAAAAGATGATTAGGGGACTGGAGGCTAAAGCATATAAGGAAAGGTTGATGGAATTGGGTGTGTCTAGTTTAATGAAGAGAAGCACAAGAGGGGACATGATAGCAGTGTTCCAATATCTCAGGCTGCCACAAAGAAGAGGGAGTCAAGCTATTTTTCAAAGCGCCTGAAGGCAGGACAAGAAGTAACAGGTGGAAACTAATCAAGGAGAGAAGCAACCTAGAACTAAGGAAAAACTTCCTGACAGTTAGAACAATTAACCAATGGAACAACCTGCCTCCAGAAGCTGTGAATGCGCCAACACTGGAAGTTTTTAAGATGAGACTGGACAGCCATTTGTCCAAAATGGTATAGGGTTTCCTGCCTGAGCAGGGGGCTGGACTAGATCAGTGGTTCTTAACCCTTTTGAACGAATTGCCCCCTTGAGCCAATGAGGAAGTTGTCATCGCCCCCTCCCCCAACATAACCTCTCATTCACAACATAGGAAATAATTCTTCAATTTATGCAAACACTTTTTTTGTTTTCTTTAAAATTGTCATCAGGACATATGATGCAAATAATTTATTTCCAGTCTTTTTCACATATCTCAACTGTGTGAAAAATTTTGGTGCCACCCGTCACTTTATTCCCAAACTTCATGATACATGCATTTCATTATTATCTTATTTATTCAAGACACTTAAATGTAATGACCACTGAAAACAAAATTCAACTGCAAGAAAGTGAAATGCCCGAAAAGAAAAACAGTAACATTTAATGATTGAATTACAAGTGAAATTTAAGATGCAAAAAGAAATATAAAAAGGGAATAAGAACAAACCACAATGCAGGAACTAAGAATTTCAAGACGAAAACTCTGAAACTAAATTAAGTATATATAGTCACACAAACTGTAAAAAGGATTAAAAAGACACAAAGAAAATATAATATTCAACTGGAGTGCATGCTAAAGTATAATACAAAGAGACACACAAAACAGCATGCGATGTTTCAAAAGAAGCGCTACCCCCTCCATATCTATCTATCTATCTATCTATCTATCTATCTATCTATCTATCTATCTATCTATCTATCTATCTATCTATCTATCTTCAGTGTTATCTTCATTTTAGATGTCAAAAGGGTCTCTCTTTCTCTCCCTCCCTCTCTCTCCCTCCCTCCCTCCCTCCCTCTTTCTGCCCTTGGTCTGCCAGTCCTCTTCCCCCACTCAGTGTGTGTGTGTATGTGTGTGTGTGTGTGAGAGAGAGAGAGGGAGAGAGAGGCACTTGCGTTTCCTCTCTCTCTCTCTCTCTCTCTCTCTCTCTCTCTCTTTTTTTTTTTTCTCTTTCCCCTCTCCCTCTCTCTTTCTCTCTTTCCTCTCCCTCCTTCTCCCCTTCTTTCTCCAGATGAGGAGAGAGAGAAGAAAAGGTAGAGGGCGCCGAAGGGGTGGGGAGGGGGGCAGGAGGCAGCAGAAGACCTCCTGTCACAGGCCATCCCATGTGCTGCTGGCATCCCCGGGCTGAAGTCGGGGACACGGGGCATCTGTGGAATGCCCCGCCTGTCGGCTGCATCACCAAGCCTCCCCTTGCGCCACTGGGCTTAAGTCATGCTTCTCCCAGGGGGCGGAGCACCTGGGCGCAGAGCCAGTCAGGAACCCTGCGAGGGGGCAAATCCGCATGAGAGAGAGAGAGAGAGAGAGAGAGAAGCACAAGTGCCTCTCTCTGTCTCTGTCTCTCTCTGCAAATGGTGGAGGAGGCTCAAAGCCGCAGGGGAAGGCTCAAAAGTGTCCCCAAAACTTCTCACTCCATTGCCCCCATATCGCCCCCTTTTCGTTCCTTTGCCCCCGCATCACCCCTTTTCGTTCCATCGCCCCCCTTGAAAAATGAAATCGCCCCCTGGGGGGTGATATCGCCCAGGTTAAGAACCTCTGAACTAGATGACCTCCAAGGTCCCTTCCAACTTTATTATTATTATTAGAGTATAAGAGAACATACTTTAATAGGACCATCTTTGCCTGGCTTCTTTTTCACAAAGGAATTGGATGTTTATATATAATACAGGCTGATTTGATAAAGGAATTATTGTGTCTCTGGGAGAGGCTCTCTGCTAAAGGAAATCAATGAGGAGCTTTGTTTGCACACCCAATTTTTCAGAAGCAGAGCAGTTGATTCTTCCTCTGCAGGCCTATAAAACCTAAATTATACAGCTCAACAAAATTTTGATCTGATTATTCAAGGAATATTTTGAAGAACTGAAAGTAATGGCAGATTAACTCAAGATAACTGTTTTAGAGGAAGGGAGTGAGAAGGGACAGAAGCTGGATTCACCCACAACAAGCCATGGTTGCCAGTCTTTTGCTTGGTGAGATATGGAGTCCACATTATAAAGAGATGATTTAGTAGCCCCAATGCCCCAAGCCTTATCCATCCTGGTCTGTAGGTGAGCAATTGTATATTTTGCCAAAATATTTGCTTGTCAGATAAGGTTCTTCTGTTGAGTGGTCTTGGTCCCGTGGACACCAACCTTTTGCTTTTTCCAAGCAAATGAGAAGTTGGAAATAGATTACCTCAAGGGATCCAGGACTTTATCTGTCCAAAAACATTCTGGAAAAATATTCTGCAGTCCATGCCATTAAGAAGAGGCTTGGAATGCTCCCATTTCCTAAATTTTGGACCTTGTCTCCTCTTCTTTAATGATCGCAGCTGCAGAATAGAGCATATTCAGCCTACTTCTTATTTCACAGTGCACATATGCGCACAACACAAATAGAAGGGAAAGCAGAAATACAACAATAGAAGAATAGAAAAAAATAGATGCCTCTTATTTACCCACTGCTGGTAAAAGGATGGGAAAGCATTCTAGAAGTTATGTTCATCATTTTTCCCCACTGTGTTTACATATATCCCAAACTCCTTATAACTGCTTTAATTACAGGTCTTGCTTTTATTTGTGAAATGTTAATGGTTTGCTTAACTGTGTCTTATTTAACAAGCTATAACTAGTTGGGTTTATACAATAACAGTGTAAAGTATTGTAGTGATAGCAGTGTTCCAGTATCTAAGAGGCTGCCACAAAGAAGAGGGGGTCAACCTATTTTCCAAAACACCTTAAGGCAGGACAACAAACAATGGATGGAAACTAATCAAGGAGAACAGCAACCTAGAACTAAGGAGAAATTTCCTGACTGTGAGAACAATTAATCAGTGGAATGACTTGCCTCCGGAAGTTGTGGGTGCTCCAACACTGGAAGCTTTTAAGAAGAGCTTGGACAACCATTTGTCTGAAATGGCATAGGACATGGGTTTCAAATGAATGCCGCATCACGTGATATGTCATATCACGGCTTTTTTTGCATTGCCGGAGCTGGGGTGGGCGCAGCCTCCGTGTGATGCAACCGGCCTGTGGGTTGGCAGTTTGACACTCCTGCTTGAGTAGAGGGTTGGACTAGAAGAGCTTGAAAGTCCCTTCCCACTCTGTTCTACTGTTATTCTGTTATGCTAAACCATAAATCATGATATATATAAATACTAAACTCTGGGGCTACCCAGCAAAATAACTACAAATAAGCAAGGTGTCAAGACTGCTAACATTGGATGTTCTTGCTTGCCATATACGAAGAAGCAAACATATTTTATTTAACCTGCATATCACTTCTAGAGTTAAAGTCAGACAATGTTAGAATAGCAGGTGGGAAAGTATGTACTCGGGGGATAGTTAGCCACAACAATATTTCAGTACAATATTTCCAAGGTCAGCTGTAATAAGAGGAGTTACGGAAGGGAAAGTTCACGCTTCAAACTAATTGGAGAACGTGATTGATGACTGTTAAATGAAGGAGTGAGGTATGCTTTGTTACGGGTGATTGAGGGAGGGAGGATTCAGTTTTTGGCTTCATTATGTAGGTGCTGAAGCTATGAAGCAATAAAAGGATTCTTTAAGGTAAACAAAGCTTCAAAGTTCTTTGAAAAGCTGCTTCTTTCGGAACCATGACACAAGGTACATAATGGCTTAATGTAATACATTTGGTAAACCAATCCTTATTAGGGCTCAATATGTTGCAATCATAATTAGATATCAAGTAAAAATTAGTCAGCAGTACTATAGTGGCTTAAGAGATTTTTCCTTGATTATGTAGTTTATGAGTCAAACTGTATGTGGTGTATTTGTAATTTGAGCATCCTCAAAATATTCAGGAAAAAAAATGAAAATCCAGTTTGAGAAGCCAACAAGTAAATATAATACTATTTTTTATTAGCTTTGATATTTTACCATTTTTATTTTTAAGACAAGATTTTTATCAGCTCTAATCCCAACACAGATCTGACAGTGCTAGATCTTGTTCTTATGCAGAAGGCTATACAAAAAGGAAAAAAGTATTTTTCCTGATGAAGATTAGTAGTTTTTTCTTACTATTTACTCCCCACTTTTCAGAATATTACTACCATATTTTCAAAAAGATAATAGTCAATTGGTTCTCTTATTCGAAGATATTATGAAGAGAGCAATATACCCTCTATATCTATACCATCTCTCCCAATTGCTATTGCCTTGTGAGTCGTGTTTTATTTTTAAAAGAATACACTTGTTTCCTCTGTTACATTAACGACTAATACCCTCACTTTACAAATCCAGCTAACATGCAGTATTATTGCCATTAGTAGCAAGAAGTCATTTAAATAAGAATATGAGAAAGTCATTTACAACAGTGATTCAACAAACAACTAGCTATCTAAAGAGATACAAGAGAGATTTACAAATAAAATGAGTTAAGAGCGTTTAGGAGATAACATAAACATTTACTTTTCTACTTCATTATAGATAGGTGGCAAAATTCTTCTTGACTTTGTCTTAACCCATGGATGTTCCATTATTCCTTTCAGAGGAAGTCTCATAGAAGGTGTACGGTTAAGAACTTTAGCAATTAGATCCATGGCTCCCTCTGATATCCAAGGAGGAAATTTAAAATTCACCTTAAAATAATTTTTTAAAAAGTTAGATTTTGTTATGAAAGCAATTATATTGTGCAAAGTTTAACTGAACCATGGTCTGCTTCTCCAACCAATCTGTCTGGTTTTTTTTCTGTTTGACTGACAACACTTGTTGCTGCTTCTCCTGGTACAAGACTTTCTGCTTATGGTATGGCATGGGTGTGTAATCATCAGCTCAAGGATCACATCAGGCTTTTTGTGGCATGTTGAGACCCACTGTATTTGTGGATGCAACCAGGGCCCATTTGCAAGTTTCATAGGATAAGATGAATGCCACATTTCCTGTTAAACCCACCAGCCTTGTGCTGGATCAGGGTAATGTGCTGGATCAGGGTAATATATATATGGCCGGAGCATATATTGGCTTGAGATCTGTATGTTAGAATGTTTGGCATTTAAAGGGTTAAGTGCTGTCTTCTTAAGAGATGGCTTATGGGTAATGTAGTTTAGCTGTTCAGTGAATCCTATGTTAATAAATCACTGGGAGGGGCTACTAAGTTCATCACAGGATATCCTGGCTACGTGCCAGCTCGTGTTTAATTGTCTTTGTGCAAACCAACCATGCCGCATGCATGGACATCGTATGTAATCAGGCTAAAATGAATGTGGAGGAATTACTGATTTTACCGACGTAAATGGGCAAATGTTCAGCTTCTGGATGCATCTTCAGAAATGTAAGTTTCTGTTAAGGATTCCCAGATTAAATATTTGTTTAAAACCATTTTGTTGAGTTGTCCCTGTCTGGTCTTGAATTTCAAAGCATCTTAGTTCAGGATCCAGAACAAGCCTTGATTAACACAAAAGAGGGGCCATATTTTTTAGCCAACCATCTCTGAAGACCACAAAAGGGATACTACATGTAACCTTTAAATCGTATTTTTTGCACTCTTATTGTAAACCAATAGAAGAGAATATTTTTAGCTCAGGGTTGAACAGTGGGGTCCTTGGTGCTCTCTGAGTTTGGTAACTTTGTTGCAGGTGTTTCATGACCAAACCAGGTAATATTATCAATGCTAGCACTGATGTTGTTACTTAATTTGGTAGTGAAACATCTTATTGTAAAGTTTCTGAAATTATTTCTGAGATTTTTGTCATATGAATAGAACAAGGCATGTGTGAGTTCCTCCTGGTCTCTTAAATGTAATCTGAATGTTGGTATATGTTCATGAATAGACATAACATCTGGCCATGAGTTTCCAGTTACTGTTGTAAGTACTATCTCACTTACAGGCCTTTGGTTTGGAAGAACATACCTCCTTTATTCGTCTGAATGTCTCCATACGAGTGGGTGCTTCAAAAGGTGCATATCCTGCAAGACACTCATAACAAAGAATGCCAACACACCACACATCAACATTTTCATCATGGGGACTCCCTTCTATCATTTCTGGAGCAAGATAATCTGTGGTGCCACATAGTGTTGTCCTCCTATTTAAAAAGAGAAACAAGAAAAAAATACAGTGTTCAAATGATTGCATTTGTGATTTCTTTTCAGTCACTATTTAGTAAAATCCAAGTGAAATTAGAGATTCAGCAAAGCCTAGGGAAAAAAAATCCAGATAACTGGTCATTTCTTTACCCACAGAAAAGGCCAAAGATTAGCAATACTGTAGCACAAGTATTTTGCACATATAAATGCCATTTGATCTCTGGATACTCTGCTCTAGAAGCCTTATCATGGCTGGGGAACTATTTAGACAAGAACATTTTGATTAATAAAATTATTTTATCCTACGGGCCAATTAATAGCATTTTAATACAACATGCTACAGAAACAGCAAGGCACCCAAACCAGAGCCAAGCAGCTTGAACAAAACAATTAACTATTTTCCACACACAGAGTCTGTCAAAACTGTAAACATTGGATGTTCCTACTCTGACAACTGATGAAAATTGCCGCCATTTTCTCTTTGTTTTTAACATGCTTTTTCTGGTGTTTAGAAATCAGGAGCAGAAAGGGGGGATAAATGTTCGAGCTCAGCTAGCCATAATAATAGCGCTGCTTTGTGGGAACCCAGGGATAAACTGATAACGTTTTGGTGGGCTTAGGAGCTGGGGAGAAAGCCTGCATTTTAGGCTAACTGGAGAATGTGATTTATAACAGCTTCTTGGGGGTGGGAATTGCACTTTATTACTTTGTATCCTGGGGAAGGGAATTTAGTTTTTGGGTTCAACTATGTAGTGCTGATACTTTGTTTCCTGAATAAAATATTCTTTAAGGAAGAATTTTTGCCTTGAAGTTCTTTTGATGGGTTTCATCTGTCTGAACCATGACAGTCTGTTCATTTAAAGGCAGAATTATTAAGGCCAGATAGACTGGAGTTCAAAAACATCCCAGGAGAAAACAGTACTTCCATACTATTACAAAGAAGACAACACAGATGTGTCCTTGTAGCCACAAAAAATACCGCTTGAATTGTGGGAGACCAGGTGGATGACTGTCTGTTGGCAACAAGGATCTGTTGGCTCTATCACTTGATCTACCAGCCATATCTCATATTTGGATGTGGGAAAGAAAGGCAAAACAGGGCTTTGGACATTGATCCAAAATGCATGGATAATAAGTAAAGAAGGAAACAGATTGGAACATTATTTGGGTTAATTATCTGAATTGTCATACCCAGTGCACTCATATTTTAAATAAAGTTGTGCAGAGCTGATAGCTTAAAAGATCTTGATCTATGCTCCAGAATTTGAAATGCTCTCCTAGTCCCAAATTCACCATGCAAAGACATCCCAGTTTCACATGAGTTAAGATAGTCTGAATTTCGCTTATAGGCCATTTTCTTTATAAAGAAATGCATGTCAGCAAGCGACCTACCTCAGTGAAAGCGTATGCACTGACCAGCCAAAATCCGCCAACTTCAACTCTCCTCTTAATCCTAAAAGGAGATTTTCAGGCTTGATATCTCTGTGGATCACTTTCTGAGCGTGGCAGTACATCAGAGCATCGGCTATTTCTTCAATGTACTGTTTTGGTACATCATGTGTTAAAATATAGCAAGTAGTTAATGTCAGAGCTCAATTTCCAACACATTAGCTATAATATAGACACTATATATATGTACCTATCTTTTACACCAAGGAGTTTTCTTCTCATCAGTGCAACTAATGCCTTTGCCATGGTGTTAATTTTAATCTAAGCAGTTGCAATATCACATAAGATATTTTGCTATGGAATTGAGGAGAACTAAAGAAGCAGAAAACTCTCAGCTTCTTTTGTTCTTCCTTCAGATTATTTATCACCTGTTTTCTCTGCAAGGCTCCCAATGCAACATCAATGACTCTCAATATTATGATTACATCTCATTAATCCAATTATGTATATATTTTAACACATTCAATGTTTTTCTTATATCTTGGTTCTAACAGAATACAATAGCTAAAAGATGGGAAGGGAGGGAGGGAGGGAGGGAGGGAGGGAGGGAGTAGGATGAGCAGTGGTGGTGGTGGCATCTTATATTAATCTATCAACACCCCCAACATGAAGCCCCTCCTTTGAACCCTCAAGTCAACTGGCAGAGCAAGGTACAATCTTTAAGCTCTTGTGGAAGGTCAGGAGGGTTGGAGCCGACCTCACTCCACAGGGTAAGATATTCCAGAGGGCATGTGTAATAGCAGAGAAGGCACTTCTCCTGGATGCCGCCTGCCGGAATATCCTGACCAATGGGCCTGCAGCATGCCTCCTCTGCCGGCACAGGTGGGATGGGGCCAGTGCCAGTGGGATCAGATGATCCTGCAAGTAGCCTGGACCCATGTCATGAAGAGCTTTAAAGATAATTACCAACACCTCGAATTGAACCTGGAAGCAAACAGCTTGCAGAGCAGTGGTATTACATGGGCCAATCTTGAGGCTCCGAAAACTCTGTGCCACCTTGCTCTGCAGCAGCTGTAGCTTCTGAAAACTCTTCAAGGGTAGCCCATGTACAGCACATTGCAGTAGTCCAAACACAAGATGACCAGGGCATGAATGACTGAGTGCAGTGATTCAGAACACAGGAGTCGCAAGTCCAGATGAACCCCCAAGTTATGGACCAAATCCGTCTGGGGCAGTGCTGCCACATCCAGAAATAAAGATGTAAAAATCCTGGATCTTGGGGCTCCATGCACCCAAAACCATTCGATCTTGCCAGGGTTCAGTCAAAGCCTGTTATCCCCCATCCAGACCCCGCACAGCCTTTAGGCATCATGAGAGGGCAGAAGCAGCAGCACTTGGATTACCAGGAATGGAAATATAGAGTTGAGTATCAGTAGGATATTGAAGATACCTCAATCCATGGTGACAGATGATCTCACTCAGTGGCTTCATGTAGATGTCAAAGAGGAGTGGAGAGAGCAAGCTCTGGGGCACGCCACAAGAGAAGGGTTTGGACTGGATCTCTCACTCCTATTCTCACTGATTGGGACCAGCCTTGGAGAAAAGAGCTGAATCAATGTAACCCAGCCCCTGTCCCATAGCCAACTCAAAAGCATATAATGGCCAATGATATTGAAGGCTAGTGAGTGGTCAAGGAGAGCGAGGATGGTTGCCCTACCCCCCCCCCCCATCCTGTTCTCATTACCCAATTCTGTGATTATTGGTATCTCAGACAAATATATTATGATTACTTGTAATTAATCCAATTATGTATATATTTTAATGTTCAGTGCTTTTCTTATGTTTTGGTTCTAACAGAAAATATTCGTCTAACAGGATAGTACTTACAGTGGCCGTTCTATTATCATCAAATCGATTATTTTTTTGTAACTCCTTGTACAGCTCTCCCCCTGGAGCATATTCCAGCATCAGAAAAATCCGTGTCTTATCGTGAAAATAGTTATACATTCTTAAAATGTTTGGATGTCTAGAGAGAGCATGGGGGGGGGGGAGGGAAATGGGAAGAAATTTACAACTGTGATTGGTGATCCAAAAGGACTTATTAGAAAATTGACTTTAGAAAGGAATGTTGATAGACACTCCTGTCTCAAGGATAGTCCACAAAAGTTAGGGGATAATCTAAAAAAAAAGTCCACTTCCAACTTAAGGAAGGGGACAAACTACTTTTGATTTTAAAAGGCTGGATTAGTTTGAGATTGAGGCACTAATTTGGAATCCGCGTTAGGGCCATGCACTACAATTTTTTTAAAGGAAGTTTTGCTTCAAAGCTTCAGTTGAAGCAGCTTTTTAAGTGGCACTTCCCTTCAGAACAGCTGCACTGTTTTGTTCTGAATACTCATGGAAGCTTTTGTCTATGAGGTAGAAGAAACTATCCAGATCATGAGGCAATGTCAAAACTATTCTGCACAGATCTAACAATTTTTTCAATGTTTGGAAATACTATCTTGCTCTAAAGGGATGGTGAGCAGTGGATTTTGGCTGTATGCTGAAATAGTACAGCCTCTAGCTATGCTCTATGTTTATATTTCAAGTAACTGTTTCTAAAGCCATATTTTCCAATGATCTAGTTCCAAAGGATAGAGTTAAAGCGGCAATAGAACAAGGATAACTCCCTCCAACTAAAAGCTAAACATTCATCCCATGTCATTCCAGCTGGGTTACCTGAGATGACTTAAGATTTCTATCTCTCTCCGAAGCTGATGTTCCATCTGAGCCTTCTCCAAGACAGACTTGAATATTACTTTTAAAGCCAAGATGAAGTGGGTCTTTTTCTCTCTGGCCAAGTAGACTGCTCCAAATCTCCCTTTCCCAAGTGGTTTGCCGAATTCAAAATCCCCTGTGCCCCATATTTTCCTGTAACCCAGAGGTGAACATGAAAACTAATAATGCTTTCTTTACCAACCAGATCAATATAATCAACTCTAGCATGGGCTGTTCCTCACATTTCCATTAACTATCTACCATACTGACCTTTTTTCTTCATATTTGGAGTTAGTTTTCATATTTATAGAATCAAAGAGTTGGAAGGAAACTAAGAGGTCATGAAGTCCAACCCATTACACTGTGCCTGTCAGATGATTATTCAGCATGTGGTTGAAAACCTCTAGTGAAGATGAAGGAACTACTCTGTATGGTGACCTGTTCCATGAGTGACAGTTTTTACTATGTTTTCCAAATGTCTTATCTGTTTCTACATCCTTAAAGGTTTTTTCTTCTCCTCCCATTGATTCGAGCCTCAGCTTCTGGAACAAATGAGAATAAATCTGGATCCTCTACCATGTGATAGCTTTGACATACCTGAAGAAGTTATTATGTCCCCTCTCAATCTTCTTCAAACTAAATGTATCTAGATCTTTCAACCATTCCTGTAGAACTTAGTTCTAACAGAAGAATAGAATCAAGATCATGTGAAGTATTAATACCACTTTACAATGCCTTGGTAAGGCCACACTTAGAATACTGCATCCAGTTCTGGTCACCATGATGTAAAAAAGATGTTGAGACTCTAGAAAGAGTACAGAGAAGAGCAACAAAGATGATTAGGGGACTGGAAGCTAAAGCATATAAGGAACGGTGGCTGGAATTGGGTATGTCTAGTTTAACGAAGAGAAGGACAAGGGGGGACATGATAGCAGTGTTCCAATATCTCAGGGGCTGCCACAAAGAAGAGGGAGTCAAGCTATTTTCTAAAGTGCCTGAGGGCAGGACAAGAAGCAACAGGTGGAAACTAACCAAAGAGAGAAGGAGCCTAGAACTAAGGAGAAACTTCCTGACAGTTAGAACAATTAACCAGTGGAACAACCTGCCTCCAGAAGTGGTGAATGCTCCAAAACTGAAAGTTTTTAAGAAGAAACTGGACAGCCATTTGTCCGAAATGGTATAGGGTTTCCTGCCTGAGCAGGGGGTTGGACTAGATGACCTCCAAGGTCCCTTCCAACTTTATTATTATTATTATTATTATTAGTTGTAGAACTTAGTTTGCAGTCTTTTCATGATTTTGGCAGTCTTTCTCTGGACCAATATGGAACTATTGAATCATTGTATGGAGGAGATCAGACATAATTATTAACTATATTTGATTGTTAGTTGCCAGGTAAAATGATGAGATATAAAGTGAAATTTTATTTCATTTTACATATTTTCATCTGAACAGTTTCAAGACAAAATACATTTGCCCAATTTTCCTAGAGATTTTTTTTAAAAAATAAGAACCATGAAATATTTTAGGGAGGTTTTACTTGTACTTGGGATACTGGCTGGGGAATCCTGGGAGTTGAAATATATAAATAATGGGGTTGCCAAGGTTGAGAAACACTGATATACAGTAGATAAACAGTAGCTTACAATATGGCATTATCAAAAGCACATTGTGCTAGTAAGGCAAATACTGTAAGTGAGGAAATGGCCTAAGTAAACCATATTATAGAGGTGGACCAATAATAAAAAGGCATGGGTACTCCAAATAATATGATTTGGATTAATTGTGGACCAAATGGAATATGGAATATGAAGCAGTCTGAAAGAAGCAATTGATTTGCAAAGAAAGAATGAAGAGCAAGCATAAAACATCTGTGCTGTATACAGAGATACATTTTCCAGTCAAAAAGCAAACCTAAAATATGGAGGCTTCTTCATGCAACATTTCTTTTCTACCTGTAGAGTTTCTTAATAGTTACCTGGGAAGTTGAGAATCAGGGACATTGTTGGTACTTGCTTTTGATTCACTTTTCTCCCCTGCCAAATAAATTTGCATTGATTTACGAATATGGTAATCTTTATTATCTAAAAAGCTTTTGCTTGTAATAGTTAATATTTATATTAGAGGCCTCCTTTGGTTCCAGTCAAAAGCCTTTCTGCTTTAGCATTCCCTAACTCTGTAACCACAGATGGCAGGAGAATTCTACAAATATATGGCAGTATCACTTGTTTATGATGTCCAAGAGCAGTATTGATATGATCATAGTCCGCATGATAATTCATAGCTACATATTCGCCATAAGTTAATCTAGTCCTCCTTTAAAGCTCGTAGCTAGGTAGCTATATTAGTATCTCTATCCTGAATTTTCTTTCATTCAGATTTACTGGATACTCCTGTATTCTAGTATTAAGAGAAAGTGTGCATCTATGTGTACTGCTGCACATTTTCTATGCATTAGGATGAAGACAACCATAAGAGTATAAGAATCTGATTGAGCTTAGTGAGATACAGAGATCAAAAACCAAAATAAAAGATCAATACACTGGGGGGCAGATGAGAAGAAGACAGTATGAAAAAATATAAAAGAAGAAAAAGGTCAGAGACTAATTTTAACCTTTGGATAACTATTGGTCAAGAAATAACTGATTTTCTTTAAGTTGTTGAAGGCAGTTATTACTTCATAAGATGGATTACTTATTAGTATACTTAGATACAATAAATTACCCAAATCTGATTAAATTGTTATATGACACCTGTAGTAACATACCCATTGATTCTATTCTTTGTCTTTTAGGAGATTCTTGAAGTTTGGAGACAATCCTCCCTGAAATCTGCAGATGAAGAAAGAAGTACTATTAAGCTGCTTCTTCAAAGTTCTCTGTTGCATAGCAGAACAAGTGGTTTAATAGCACATGGCTGCGCAAGCAATCCAAGAGATATTTATATAACCACAGTTGACAGCAAAAACTTTAGGAAAAGAAGAAAACAAAACTCAAAAAATAAAAAATAAATTATAGGTTTTATTTAAGTTTAGTGCAGAAAGTAAAAAGAAGATGTAAAGGGGCTAAAATGCACCCCATTCAAAACACTATAATTTGAGGTCTAAAGTTTGCAAATGGTCAAGGAAAATCTTATTTGCATCTCCCAATCCCCCCTTTTTCTTATGAATACCTGCTTCAGCTCTTATTTTGGAGCCAATATTAAAACTAATTTGATAGATTGGTAATTAGAGATTGCAGTGATGTATTTTGATGCAGTGTTCCTTTTGCATCTATTACTAGAAAATTATAAAAAAAAGTTTTTTGTATATGTTTACATAAACTTGATTTTATATATTCTATTTATTTTTACCTCCATACTGCCAAATCCACAGAGTCATAACAGTATTCAAAGAAATATTATAAATTACTGAAATGACATAGTAAAAGCTTTATAGTTTATTAGAAATACTGGTTTCAGTATAGACAACTATCGGAAAGGTGGAAGATAGATTACAAGGTGGGCTTGTTTAGAGAGGATGAGAATTTGTTAAAACAAATCAGAGATCAAAGTCGAACTCACATTAAAAGAATTTATGGTGTGTTAGTGGAATTGGATTCAGAAGCAGAGTTAGTTAAAGACTGTATGGTTAAGTGGGCACAAAATTTTGATGAACCGATTCTATTAGACACATGGGAGATTATTTGGGTGAGGAATGTCAAATTTACACAAGCCCAAAACCTACGGGAAATTTTTTATAAAATGTTTTATAGATGGCACCTTGATCCACAAAAAATGTCTCGTATGTATTCAAACCTGCAGCCTAAATGTTGGAGATGTGGTTGCTTGGATGCCACTTATTATCATAGTTGGTGGTCATGTAAAAGTATAAAAGCTTTTTGGATTAAGATATGGTGGAATATTCAAAGAATTTTTAAAAGAAGGATAAAATTTACTCCACAACTGTTTTTGTTGGGTATTGTTTCGGATTGTGATGATAATGAGATTATTTTAATGTTAAATTTAATTACTGCGGCTAGACTGTTAATAGGGCAATATTGGAAGAAGGAATTTTTGCCTACCTTGCAAGAATGGTTTTTAAAAGTATCTTATCTAGCGGAAATGGCAAAAATTTCGGCTTTCTTGAAAGATCAATCGCAAGAGAAGTACCTCTTGGTGTGGAAAAGATGGATAAATTTTATACAATATAAGTATGATATAAGAAAATACCATCTAGCTTTTGAATAACTTATATTTAAAGTTTAAGATATTTATGTAGAAGTGTAATTATTATTATTCTCTAATTTTTCTTTTCTTTTTTTATCTTTTTTTATTTTATTTTCCTTTCTGTTTTTTATATACAATGGAGTTAAAGTATGTCATAATCTGTTTATTGAGTGTAATGATATTGGTTTAAGGTTTATTTGGGTTTAATTTTTTTTTTCTTTTAAGTTCTAGTTAAGCCTGTATTCAGCTCTGGGAAGAATGAGGGAGGGTTTTGGGGAGGGTTGGGAGGGATTGGGGAAAGGGTTTTTATTGTAAAATTTTAAAAACTTTTAATAAATAAAAAAAAAGAAATACATAAGTTACCCTGGATTTGTGTCAGTACTCTGCATGGATGTTCAATTATCTAGTGGATATACTGAGATACCTGGACAGCGTTATGCTGGCTTGTGAGCTAGTTTTCTATTGTAAAGATCCTCATTTGCATTGAATAGAGCAGTGGTTCTCAACCTGTGGGTCGGGACCCCATTTGGGGTCGAACGACCATTTCACGGGGGTCGCCAAACAACGCAGTCTGCCATTTTTTCCCCCTTTTCCTTAGCTGTGCTACTCCCTTTTATTCTATTGGCTTTTGAAAGCCAATAGAATAGACTCTCTTGAATAGAGTCTAATTCTATTGGCTTTCAAAAGCCAATAGGAATTGTCCAGGCTGTCTCTGCCCTGCTGAGCCCGCCAAAAGTCCCATTCTGCAAACGGTGCTGCACCAGTTGAGTAGTCCTCGACTTACGACCGGTTGAGTAGTCCTCGACTTACGACTGGTTGGGGGTTGCGGCATTAAAAAGGTTGAGAACCACTGGAATAGAGGGCTATGCTTGAACCAGAATTGCCTTTTGATTGTGCAGGAAGTTCTATATGAAAAAATAGAAGTAATTAATCTCTCAGCTGAATGGAAAATGGATATAAGAAAACAGAATGGGGAAGCTGCTTGGAAGATTGAGAAGAATTATGTTATACTGCACTAACATTAGTATAGCTAAGGATGGCATAAGCCTGTATAGCTAAGGATGGCATAAGCCTGTCTAACTCGGATGGATATGAAATCATGGAGACAACAACAGCAAAATGTTGCTAGGACATGTTGATGTTGAAATTAAGCACAATCAGGAAAAGACTATCAGAGCAACTTTAGAGTCCACAATTAAATTGCTGTGTTGAAAATGACATATTTTTGTTTTTTGATTAGTAGAACCTATGGATTTTAAATATCCTGGGGCAGAACTCAAGTGGTTGGCTTCTAAGCACATACAACAGAGAATTCCAGCTTTTATGCCTACATGAAAATGATGATGCTGATTTGAAATATGCAATGCTGGAATCAGGTCTTGCCCTGAGCCATAATTTACTGAGTACATTGACCAATGAACTGGGTTTAATATACCACATTTAGCATAAATTGCTAGTGTGAGAAGTTTTATATCCAAATATTAACAGAATTCACAATGGTCTGAGAATCAGTATCTCCACTAGATAATTGACAGTCAAGCTGAAATTAATCAACTAAAACTAGCAAACCCCCAAATAGGTTACCCAGACCTAATTCACATAACAAAGGATAAGGTCTGTAAACAGAATTAATTAAATTAGCTCTCCCAGAGTAACTGTATGTTCACAAGAATAAATATACGTACCTACAAACACACACACACACACACACACACACACACACACACACACACACACACATCCCTCAAGTGTCACCCTAGAATTAGCACTTAGACACTTCACCCCGGACAAGGTCCCCCTATAAAAATCTGCTGCAGTACCCCATTTCTCTGCAGCTGCCCCTACATGCAAACTGTTTTACTTTTAGGAATAAATATTTCTTCTTTCTTCAGAGCTGTCTGGATCTCTTTTTTATTTATTCTTGTGCAATCCTGGCTCCAGTTGGAATCCCAAATTATTCTTCTGATACTAGATTTGCCCATTGTGCTAAATCACACCAAACAAATCAACGTATCACTTAGCACATGTGACTCCAGCTGTAAAGCAAGTCAGGTACAGACACATTCATTATTCTGCTACTCTGAACACATGGGGTGACAATTCACAAAATAACCCTGGCTTTGTGACCTACTATAAAAAGATACAATCCATTTGAATTATTCAAACAACAAAGAGCAAAGCAAACGCTATCCAATATATTAATGTTAAGTGTCATAAGAGAGCATGCCTTGAGACCCAGTTTGGTCTAGTGGTTAAGGCACCAAGCTTAGAAAGCAGAAGACTCTTGAGTTCAAGTCCCACCTTAGCTATGAAAGCCAGCTGGGTGACTTTGAGCCAGTCATTCTCTCTCAGCCCAATTGACCTCACTGGGTTGTTGTGGGGAAAATAGGAGGGGAAAGATGTTCTCCCTCGTCTAGGCTGGACAGGTGCTCACTTACCATTTTCTTGCGTATCCTAACTTGTGTTTCTATTCTGTTTTTTATGGCACTATTTTTGATAGGTTGGTCTGTTTTTTTCCTTTGTGTAAAGGATACAAAAAACGAGTTAAATAGTTCTGCTTTCTCCCTGTTGCTTGTCATCTTCTTGCCACTTCCACCCACTAATGGACCAATCATTTCCTTCACTTTTTTCTTGTTTTTTACATGTTGAAAGAAGCTTTTTTTGTTATTTTTGACTTTGGTCGCAAGCCTTAGTTCATTTTGAGCCTTGGCTATGTTTGCTGTTGGCTATGTTTGCTGCCTTGGGTTATTTGTAAAAATAATAAAGGTGGGATATAAATAAATACATACTGGTACATACATAAATTTGAATAAAATATTAACACTATAAATCTGAATAGTTATTTCTCTTGCTTAAGAATTCTTGTGCATTGCTTTAATCCTATTACCCTTAAAAAAGCCTAATTTACACACTACACTGAGCCATAATAGTTAACCATAATTTATGTGGTTGGTAGATTCACACAGTACACTATATCATATCCCAGTGGCTGAGTTCACACAATACTAACCCAACATTAAACAAGCCATATTATGGCTTAATTACAGTGCACTTAGCATGTACGTATCTTGTCACAACATATTACCTAACAGAATAAGTCAGCTTGCAAAACTCCTTGAAATTCCAAGACACCAAGAGATGATTGAGGAATCTTACCACAACTTTCCTACTACAGCTGGAAAAAGAATTACCTGGAAGCCTTATTTTCTCAAATCAAGAATAATATGGAAAGGCAACTTCTGATTGGCCAGGGTAACTGTCTTTTCTATATTAGATACCTGCCCACATTTCTCTTCTTAAAGATAGATGGATTTGGTTCTCCTTTGCATTACATCATCTTTGCTGGCCTCACTGAGTATTAGCCACTGGAGGGCAGAGCAGCACTGTCTATTCCAGATAAGCAACCTCCTCTTAGCTGTGGTGAAAATCTGTTGTCATAGAATAGAATAGAATAGAATAGAATAGAATAGAATAGAATAGAATAGAATAGAATAGAATAGGACCTTGGGGGTCTTCTAGTCCAGCCCACCCACTCAAGCAGGAAAATCTATACCCACGGTGGTGAACCTATGGTATGTGTGCCACAGCTGGCATGCAGAGCCATCACAACATTGCCACAGACAGAGGGACACAGGGCCGGGCTCCTCCCCTCCCCCTCTCCATGCATGCGGAGTCTGGGAACAGCTGTGAGAGCTGGGCGGGATGAGCAGTTTTGGTGGGAGAGTGAGTAAGCGGCCTTTGGAAGCGACCAGTGGTGGGTTTCAAATCATTTAAGAACCGGTTCTCTGCCTCGCCTTCCCTCTGTCTTGGTTGGGCTGGGCTGCAAGGGGGGTCAGCTGGGGTGGGTGCAGGAGGGTGGGAGTCATCAGGTCCCAGCTGGGGGAAGGCGAGGAGGTCTGGTGAGGGGGTGGGTGGGAGGGCTGGGACACCTCTGCGGAGGAAAGCCACCCCCTCCGTCGGCCTCTCATCCACACTGTGGTCACTAGGATTGCATAGAAGGGGCACTGGGCAGGGGGCTGAGGGGGCGGCCAGCAGGGGGGGAATCAGAGCCGCCATTTACCTTCTGCAGTTCAGCCCCATCGGTGTGGGCGGAGACGGCTCTGGGATAGCCAGAAAGGAGCCGTCACCTGGTGCGGGCCCTGTCTACACGGTGGCTCTGATGGAGACAGTGGCTACTGCTCCTCCTGTTGCTCCAAGCCCCTTGACCAGCCAACCACACAGGGAAGCAGGAGGAGGCGGCAGTGATCCCTGCATCATCAAGCCTGGCTGGAAGTAGATCTGGAAGTGAAACTGTGCCACCCATCCTCGCACTGGTGGGCACAACAGTGGGGAAAGGTGAGCTCTTACCTAATCTGTACTTATATCTTTGATTTTCCCTGCCTAAATGTAAAATTTTGCTTTTCTCCACATTAAAACTCATTTTATTGGATAGGGCCCATTGTTCAAGTTTGTCAAGATCTTTTTGAATTCTGAGCTTATCTTCTGGGGTGTTGGCTATTCCTGCCAGTTTACTGTCATCTGCAAATAATTTGTAGCTTTGCCCTTATTATTTGGGGTTCATCAAAACTATGTCCAGGCATTGGCCAATTTGTTTTGTAACTTTGCTGGCCAGGATGTCTATAAAAAGTTAGTTATAAAACAGTGATTATAAAAGTTAGTTACAAAACAATGTTTCTCATTAAGGCACTATTTAAGGGCATCTGGAAACTAAATCATGACTCAAAATTCAGAATGATTTTTGCTGCCTGGTTGAGTGTCCAATTCTCTTGCACACTTTTAAAAATAATAACAGTAGCAGTAGAACAGTTATGAAAAACAGCTGCAGCCACTGTCACAACTTTTAAAAATTATATATAGAAAGTATTTTTCTATCTAGAGCAGTGGTTCTCAACCTTCCTAATGCTGCGACCGTTTAATACAGTTCCTCATGTTGTGGTGACCCCCAACCCCCCATCCAGCTGGCCGGGGGGGTATCAAAAACTTGACCCAAAAAAGAGAAAAAAATGGGAAAGTATAGGTAGTCCTCGACTTACAACAATTCGCTTAGTGACTGTTTGAAGTTACAACAGCACTGAAAAAGCGAATTATGATCATTTTTCATACTTATGATTGTTGCAGCATCCCCAGGGTCATGTGATTTACATTTGGATGCTTGACAACTGATTCATACTTATGACGTTCACTGTCCCAGGATCACGTGATCAATGGCCAGAGGGCATCGCCAGCTGATCACTCAGGTTGCAGAGTGCCTGGGGGGGGAATCTGTGGGTCTCTGGGATGGGACTGGGGTGGGTGCCTGCTGCCTTCCTTCCCTCCCTTCTCTCCCCTTGTCCCTTCCTTCCTTGTTTCCTTCCTTTCCTTCACCCTCTTAGTCTCTTCCTCCTTCCCTCCCTCTCTCCCATTGTCCCTTCCTTCCTTCTTTCCTTCCTTTCCTTCACCTCCCTTAGTCTCTTCCTCCTTCCCTTCCTCCTTCCCATTGTCCCTTCCTTCTTTCCTTCCTTTCCTTCCCCTCCCTCTTAGTTCCTTCCTTCCTTCCTTCCTTCCCTCTTTGTCCCTTCCTTCCCTCCCTTCCATTGTTCCTTCCTTCCCTCTCTCATTGTCCCTTACTTCCCTCCCTCTTCGTCCCTTCCTTCCTCCCCCCCTCCATGCCCAGGAAGAGACAAGGGGAGGGGGACAAGCTGCCAGAGGCAGAGGAGATCTCCGCCCAGCTCACTTGCTTAGCTTCACCAGAAAACAAGATGCTTGCTAAGTTAGCAGAAGCCCCAAGATCAGCACTGGGCTACAGCTGATTCGCGCTTCTGCTAAATTAGCAAGCGGCATGTTTTCTAGCAAAGCTCGAGCATGTTTGCTGGGCAGGAGCCAAGGAGAGCTGCTACAGCTGACCTGCTTCTTGGCTACTCTGCAGAAGCGCGGATCAGCTGTAGAGGTTTGTCCTGATCCTGGACAACAGGGAAGGAAGGAAGGACGGAAGGGACAAGGGGAAAGAGGGAGGGAAGGAGGGACAAAGAGGGAGGCGAAGGAAGGAAGAAAGGAAGGAAGGAAGGAAGGAAGGAAGGAAGGAAGGAAGGAGGAAGGAAGGGACAAGAGGAGAGAGGGAGGGAAGGAGGGACAAAGAGGGAGGCAAAGGAAAGGAAGGAAGGGACAATGGGAGAGGAAGGAAAGGAGGAAGAGACCAAGAGGGAGGGAAGGAAAGGAAGTTCCAGCCAGCAGAGGCTTGGCAGCCTGGCTGCTGAGAAACAGAAGAGCGCAAAGCCAAGGAGAAGAAGGTGGCGGTTTCCTCCCAAAGGGGGCTCCTTTTCTCCACCCCTTCCCTGGGTTTGTGGGGAATTTCTCATCACCAATGCTGACAGGTGCTCCTTCGAGCCCTCCACGAGCTTTCTCACCCCCTTTGCTTCTCCCCCCGCTTTCGTGAGGATTGTGGCACCCTTGGGAAGCCGATCGTGCTTTGAAGCTTAGGAGAGGAGGAGGAGTGCCTTCCTCCTTCCCTCCCTCTCTCCTTGTCAAGCCCCGGCGGGCTCAACATGAATGGGCGGAGGAGGAGTCGAGGACGGGCGGCGTGGCAAAGGAGACCGGCGGCCGTCGCCAGACCTCCCGGCTGACAAGCACAAGTTTGGGGGTCGCCAGCTGACGGGTGCAGGAGTTGGGTGCTGCAGCGGCCCCCCCTTCGCTGACCTGCATGCACGAAAAGAAGTCAATCTGGTTGCTGCACAATGAGTCTCTGGAGAGGGCAGGGCCTTGCTCTGCGTCTGCGCTCTTCATGCACCCCCTGAAGGGCACATTTGGTAGAGTTCGTGCAGACTGCCGCCAAGCAGCATATTTTCCACAAACAAGTGAGGTGGCATGGAGGGGGGGAGGGAGAGAAGGTGGTTGACAAGCCCTGCCTAAGACCATCGGAAATATGTGTTTTCTGATGGCCTTAGGCGACCCCTGTGAAAGGCTCGTGCGACCCCCAAAAGGATCACGACCCACAGGTTGAGAACCGCTGATCTAGAGCAAAACAAAATGGAATTGTATGTCAGTCTGACACCAGAAAGGAAAGAGATGCATGTTTTACTTTTTGCAAAAAACTCTTTTGGAAGAACTTTTGATAGCTTTTCATTTTCTTGGCTATATGCTTTTTTAAGAACATAATTTAGAGAACTTATATGTTTTGAGGAAGTTTTGAATAGGCTTCGATTTAGATAGGAAAAGGGCAGGGGTTGCTCCTCCTTCCCCAAACTAAACTCTTTTATATTTCACTAGGATCTATATTCTTTCTTTCTTTCTTTCTTTCTTTCTTTCTTTCTTTCTTTCTTTCTTTCTTTCTTTCTTTCTTTCTTTCTTTCTTTCTTTCTTTCTTTCTTTCTTTCTTTCCTTCCTTCCTTCCTTCCTTCCTTCCTTCCTTCCTTCCTTCCTTCCTCCTTACAAGAAGAAACCAGATGATTGCACAAAGATCTCTCAGACAAACTGAAAGACAAAAAGGACAAGTACAAAAAATGGAAAGAGGGACACATAATTAAGGCCAATTATCAGCAGACAGCCAGAACATGCAAAGACGAAGTTAGGAAAGCAAAGGCTCAGAATGAGCAAAGACTTGCAACAGAAATCAAGGATAATAAAAAAAAATTCAACATATTAATAACAAGAAAAAAGTCAAGGAAACTGTAGGTCTACTAAAGAGAGAGAATGGCAAAGAAGTAACAAGCAGTAGGGAGAAAGCAGAGCTGCTTAACTCATTCTTTGCATCAGTCTTCATACAAAAAGAAATTATAGTATAAAATACTAAAAAAAATACTGCAAAAGACAAACTAGGAACAAAGATTAAAATAAGCAAAAAAATGGTAAGAGAACACCTATCGGACCTTGACGAATATAAATCACTAGGACCCGATAGATTACATCCCAGAGTCCTGAAGGAGCTGGCAGATGTTCTCAGAACCATTGCATCATATCTTTCAAAAATCCTGGAGCACTGGGGAAGTACCTGAGGATTGGAAAAGGGCTGATGTGGTGTCCATCTTCAAGAAAGGAAAAAAAAACCCAGACCCAGGAAACTACAGACCAATCAGTCTAACATCAATACCTGGGAGGATCCTGGAAAAGATAATAATAATAATAAAAAAACAGATCTGTGAACAACTAGAAGCAAACAAAGTTATAACTGGTAGCTAGCATGGGTTTGTTAAAAAGAGATCATGCCAAAACAATCTAATTTCATTCTTTGATAAAGTGACCAAATTAGTAGACCAGCAAAATGCTGTGGACATAATATGTTTAGATTTCATTAAGGCATTCGACAAAGTAGACCACATCCTACTCCTTGGTATGCTAGAACAAGGTGGAATAGACAACATCACCACCACATGGATCTGTAGCTGGCTGGCAAACCGTACTCAACGAGTAGTCCTCAATGGTACTATAGCCACATGGAGAGAAGTAAGCAGTAGTGTACCACAGGGCTCTGTCTTAGGCCTAGTACTCTTCAATATCTTCATCAATGACTTAGATGAGGGAATAGAAGGGGAACTCATCAAATTTGCAGATGACAGCAAACTGGCAGGACTAGCCAACACCCCAGAAGACAAAATCAGGATTCAAAAAGATCTTGACAAGCTGAAACAATGGGCCCTACCCAACAAAATGAGTTTTAATGTGGAAAAAAGCAAAGTTTTACATTTAGGCAGGAAAACCCAAAGAGATTAGTACAGATTAGGTGAGACCTGGCTCAGAAACAGTAACTGTGAGAGGGACCTTGGAGTCCTAGTGGACAATCACTTGATTATAAGCCAGCAATGTACAGTAGCAGCCAAAACAGCTAATACAATCCTGGGTTGTATAAACAGAGGCATAGAATCAAGATCACGCAAAATATTAGTATCGCTTTATAAAACCTTAGCGAGACCACACCTGGAATACTGCAACCAATTTTGGTCACCATAGTACAAAAAAGATGTTGAGACCTTGGAAAAAATTCAGAGAAGAGCAACTAAGATGATCCAAGGCCTGGAGACTAAAACATATGAAGAACAGTTGCAGGACTTGGATTTGGTTAGTGTAAAGAAAAGAAGAAATAGGGGTGACATGATAGCAGTATTCCATTATTTGAGAGGCTGCCACAAAGAGGGGGTCAAATTATTCTCCAAAGCACCAGAGGGAAGGACAAGAAACAGTGGTTGGAAACTGATCAAAGAGAGAAGCAACCTGGAATTAAGGAGAAAGTTTGTAACAGTGAGGACAACTAACCAGTGGAACAGCTTGCCTTCAGAAATTGTGGGTGCTCCATCACTGGAGGTTTGTAAGAAAAGACTGGATAGTCATTTGTCTGAGATGGTATAGGTTCTCCTGCTTGAGCGGGGGTTGGACTAGAAGACCTCCAAGGTCCCTTCCAGCTCTATTCTATTCTATTCTATTCTATTCTATTCTGTTCTGTCCTGTCCTGTCCTGTCCTGTCCTATTCTATTCTATTCTATTCTATTCTATTCTATTCTATTCTATTCTATTCTATTCTATTCTATTCTATTCTATTCTATTCTATTCTATTCCATTCCATTTCTCATCCAACCATGTTTTAGAACCACAGATCTCCTTCTGTCTTATTTAATATGGCTTTATATTAGCCTTCCCGGGATTGATCCCTCAAGGGAATTTGGACGAATCTCAAGGGAATCTTGGAAATGCAATTAAAACATACATGGAGGATACTATCTCCAAGATGTTTCTCCAGTTGTCCATGATGTTTGGGTTCGCCAATGGTCTCTTAGGGAAAAGACACAATACACTCTTCTTCAAGGCTGAGGAAATCCCCCCCCCCGAAGAGAAGCAAATACTGCCACATATGCCCAGAGGCAGGTCTTCTCTTGGAAGTGACCATTCAGGAGGTGCCTGAGTCTAAAGTGGCCAAATACTCAGAAAACTATGTCCTTTTTTCAGGAGTTCCAGAATCGAACCATCAGTATTACTATCATTATAAGTAAATTGCTCAGGCTGTGAGAATCCCATCCATCCCTCTCTCAAACGTGTCTGTCCCCCTAAATGGACTAGACCAGGAAATCAACTATCCTGGAAGGCTATCCTCACACCAGGCCAAGCAGGTCATGCAGATAAGCCAAATTAATGTATTGATTCATGTTGAACTCAAAGACCTTTTTAAATATTTGATTTAGCTATACACAACTTACAACCATTTGTTTAGCCACCATTCCAAATTACAGCAGCACTGCAAAAAGTGACTTGTGGCTGTTTTTCTACTGATGACCATTGCAGCATCCTCATGGTCAAATGATCAAAATTTGGATGCTTGATATTTATGACAGTTGCTGTGTTCTGGAGTCAGGTGATCATTTTTGTGACCTGACAAGCAAAGTCAATGGGAAAGCCTGATTTACTGAACCATGTTACCAACTTAACAACTGCAATGATGCAGTACTGCAATGGTAAGACTACACTTGGAATACTGCATCCAGTTTTGGTCACCACAATACAAAAAGATGTTGACACTCTAAAAAGACTGCAGAGAAGAGCAACAAAGATGATTAGGGGACTGGAGGCTAAAGCATAGGATCAATGGTTGCAGGATCTGGATATGTCTAGTCCAGGGGTAGGCAGCCTTGGCTCTTTTAGGACTCGTGGACTTCAACTCCCAGAATTCCTGAGCTGGCTCAGGAATTCTGGTAGTTGAAGTCCACGAGTCCTAAAAGAGCCAAGGTTGCCTACCCCTGGACTAGTCTAACAAAGAGAAGAACGAGGAGTGACATGATAGCAGTCTTCCAATATTGGAGGGGTGGTCACAGAGAAGAGGGGGTTGACTTATTCTCCAAAACACCTGAGGGCAAAACAAGAAGTAATGGATCAAAATCTATCAAAGAGAGAGCCAACCTACAATTAAAGAGAAATTTCCAGTCAATGAGAATAATTGATCAGTGGAACGGATTGTCTTCCGGAATTGTGGGTGCTCCATCGCTGGAGGTTTTTAAGAAGAGATTGGGCAGCCATTTTTCTCAAATGGTATAAGGCAGTGATGGCAAACCTTTCAGAGACTGAAGTGCCCCAAAACCACTCCCTGTCCCCGCTCCGCCTCCCATCCTGCATGCGCCGCCACTGCCCACCCCCTGCCCCGCCCACCCACACTCCCACCCACCGCCTCCATGGCTTGCCGCAGCAGATTGCCCAGGCAGCCCTGCAGCACCATGGCAGCCATGCCCTCCGCTCACCCCCGCAGCATCATCTGCACACTATAGGGCACGAGGGCGGAGTCTTGTCTCTGCTGTCTGGCTATGTCCTTGGCTGTGCTGCTCCATGTAGGCCACACTTGGGGGCGACTCCCCTCCAGGGAGGCTTCTGGTGAGGAGGGGCCACGGGGGAAGGCGGGATTGGGGCAACAATGCGTGTGCCCACAGAGAGGGCTCCGAGTGCTGCCTCTGGCACGCGTGCCATAGGTTCGCCACCACTGGTATAAGTTTTTCTGCTTGAGCAGGGGACTGCACTAGAAGATCTCCAAGGTTTCTTCCAACGCCATCATTCTGTTAGATGTGCCTCCCTGTAACAAAGCTCTATCTAGAAATTGTTGGTAATAGGCAACTGAACTGAAACAATTGGTCCAGATGCAACAACAGATTAGAAAGAAAGAAGTTTTAGATTCCTATTAGAAGTGGGTGCCAGAATGTATATGCATTGCCAAAGATTGCATATTCTGAAGAAAACATAAAGAGAGAAAAGATGTTCCTTTTCTTCTTATCCTACTTCTCCACCAAAGCAACATGTTAAAAAAGAAACATGCTTGCATTTTGATTCTTGGTTTTGAATTCAAATGAAGCATGGTTTCAAATTGGAATAGATGCTGGATGAAACAGAAATTACTTCGGATTTGGAAAACATGCTTCGTTTTCTAGACACTTTAGACACAGATTAAATGGCTACATAGAAAATGTGGCATTAGATGGTGTTGTGATTTTCATCATTAACTATCCAAAATATCTTAGTGCAGAGGTCCCCAACCTTTTGGGCACCAGGGACCGGTTCCGTGGAGAAAGTTTTTTCAGTGGACCGGAGGGTGTGTGGTTTTGTGTGCTTCCTGCATCCCATGGATGGGTTTTTGCTTGTTTGTGTGGACCGGTTGCTGGCATAACATGGCCTGGTACTAGTCCTTCGACCGGGGGTTGGGGACCCCTGTCTTAGTGAGTTGTCTGGACATGCTTTAAACATTTTTTTTAATTTTTTGGCATAGCATGATGCTATGTAAAAGCAGAATCATAATGATAATCTGCAATTTATGACCGTATCTGTATAGGAAGAATGTTGGATAGATGATTAATACAAATCATCAAATCTTATAAAAAAGATGATGATTCAGAAGTAGTTCTAAAATACTGAGCTGAATTTGCTTTGAAAAAAACCCCTCTCCTTTGGAAAAATACAGCTTTGTGCCTAGTCTGTTTTCTTCTTTCTTCTTTGTTTTTAAATAATGCCAACTACAACTGTTGGTTTTTAAGCCTGCATTCTTGAACAAGTGGGTTTTTTTTCCTGTTGCAAGGAATTAAAATCAAAGTAATAAATTACCCTTGTTTGACCAAGACAATCCTTTCAAGTTGCAGCATTTTTTTCAGCAGATGTAGTTGCCAGATGTCTGAAGAACCATCTGTAGTGAAAATAGTTTTGATGTCGAAATTATGCACACAGATGACGCCCAGATGGAGGCTGGTCTCTTCTTTTGAAGACAAAATTTGGCCCTGTCCAGAAGGAATCCCTTTTACTTTTTTTAAAAGCCTCCATTGTATGTCCTGCTTTAGAGGGATGCTTTTCAAATTGTGATAAGAAGAAATATCTTCCACACTTTCACCAAACACTGTGCTAAATACTTTTCCTCACTGCCCCTGTTTATATCTGTTCTTCCTTTAAGCTAAATCAGAAGTAGCTATGGACAATCCAGGAGCTGCAACTTGGTGAGAGCTTTTTTCCAGGTAGTCCTGTGCTTTCTACTTGGTGGTGGTGGTGGTGGTGGTGATGGATCTTGGCGTCTACTGGTAAGCCGTCTCTGACTAGTCACCTCTCCTAGTTATGTGGCTTTTTAGCTTTTGCTCAGTGTGTTGTGGAAACAGCCACTGTGCATGATGAAACATGGCTTAAGGCAGGATCATACAACTTTTGAGGGCATCAACAGACCTGAATGGCTAGTTATACCAAAAGAGGGCAAGGCTTCTTGAAAAGTTTCAAAAAGGTGTTGATGGTGGGGAATCCCGCATTAAATATTATTTTAGTTAAATTATTGCATTGTGAAATGCTAATGCATGTACACAACAGTAATGATTCCTGTTCTATTATATATGGTATATACTTTCATTGAAATTGCCAATCCTTTGGCATAGTCCAGACAGGAAGTCAAACCATCATATTATTACTACCCTTATTGTAAAGAAATAGTAATAGAATCTTGCAGGTCTGAAAATACTTCCCCCTTCTCTGCCTTTACTTCTCACAGAACTAGGGAGGGTTTCTTTTGAGGCACTTTCTCCACCTCTATCCCTCCTTTAGACTGAATTTTCTCTTACCAGACAGCTGTCTAGGCTGAAGCTCTTTCTTCTTCTTTCCAAAGTTATCCTTATAGCTCATTAGAAAAATATATCGACATATATGAATGAGACAGGAACAAATGCTGCCTAGACTAGAGCATTTTTGGTGGAATGGAGAATGTCAAACAAATGAAGATGGTGGTCGCGATTATGCAATACAAACCCCATGTCTTTTAGCTGAATCACAACACATATAAAAACAATGGGGCTTCAGTCATGCTGTGATGGCCATTCTTGCTTGATTCCCTTTCTATGGATACCTGTGGGTGGTGGCATGGGATGTGTGGGGCACAGATTCTTAAGGTGTCTCTAATTTTCTCATAAGCCACATGTCTTTGGGGTTGTATTTTTATCTTCTTTGGATTATTCAACCAGCCATGGTTAAAACATCTCTTAATGAGATATGCAAATCTGGATACTTAGTGACAGAACAAAGTAATTTGTGCTATGATTTGCTGCTTGTGTGAAGTCAGGTAGAGTATTTTTGTAAACTCATTGCTTAGACAAATATGTGCACTTAGGTAATAATTTATTATTATGATTGGTTCATTGCACAGTCAGATGTTCAGACTGTATTTGGCATTTTTATCCACCTATCGAGTCCTTTCCAAGGATCTGGGATAGGTAGTTGTGGATATTTGATGGTGTTAAAGGTATCTTTGCAGGATGTAAGCTGTTCCAAGTAAAACTGCCTTTTGCAATTGACTGATGGTGATTTTGTCAATACCAATGGTATTCAAGCGGTGCTCCAGTTGTTTTTGTTATTATTATTGTAAGCCGCCTAAAATCAGAAGAGTACTACAGATTTTGGCAGATGGCTGTATGGATGGATAGATGGATAGATAGATAGATAGATAGATAGATAGATAGATAGATAGATAGATAGACAGACAGACAGACAGACAGACAGACAGACAGACAGACAATCATATCTCATTACAGGTCTTGGGAACCAAGGACTACCCTGATCATTTTAGTAGTGTGGCGGGCTAAAAAGTGGGTAAGGCTATGACAGAGTTTCATGCCCTATCTTAAAACAGTGGAAAATTGTTTTCTTGGCAATTATGTCATCAGTATGGCCTTCAAAGGTGACAAACTGGGAATGTGTGCAGTGGGAAGGAGACAGGTTGCTGGTCTTGATTTATTGTATGGTGTTGTTTGTGAACACCCATCCCTATCTTACTCATGTAGGATCCTATATTAGCAATTCTGCATAGTAACTTAAGCTACGACTTTCTTACTGATTCTGGCTGTTCCTAATCATTCCAGACTGGATTACAGTTATTTGGTAACAGAAACCTGGTTGATGTTGAGTCCAAATAACAGCCACTGAAGGCCCTGACTGGTGTTTTTCTTGTTTCTTGCCCTTGTCATTCATTCAGGAAAGCCTTTTTGGCTGACCCTTGGATGGGTAGATCTTCCAGTGCCTGCTTTCTCTTTTAGGGATTGTCACTCCTCACCAATCCCTTTTCTTTTTATTTTGCTTTTCCAGATGTTTGAACAGATGGATGCCATCATATACTCTTGCCAGGTTCTCTCTTTTGACAATACTATGTCTTTCTTTTTATTATATCATCACTCTGATGCTACTGTGCTGGCTCTTTCTTTGCTCCTATGATCCACTGTAGGTCTCTGGACAAGGAAGAATTGATGGTTCAACATCATAGAAGCAATGCTGCTTTCATTGAAACTTGAGTTGGCTGCATTGCATTTTAAGGATATAGGAGGGGAAAAAATAGGAAAGGAACATATTACCGAATGGTGTGGGAAAGTAAAGGGAGCTGTCAACCCTTTAAGATAGACCAGACTAGGAAAACAAACTCATGAATGCTAATATTACTTTTATTATAAAGTTACAATAACTGAATCATGCAGATCTGAATGCATTCTACTCCCCCTAATTTTCATGAAAACTACCGGGGTTCTGAGATGCTTGCTCACATTACAGTTCTGTCCCAGACCCAGAATTCTTTTATCTGATAGTTGTTCTTGGTGCTGGCTCTTCCTATTCCTTGAAGTTATTCCTTCTTCCCATCAAACTTCACTCAGCCTGGACAGAAACCAAAAGGGTGTCCACTGGGAAATATAAGGGTTGAATGAGCAGTAAGCTTCAGTGGGGATGGGAAAATACAGGGTAAAGAAAGATCATTGACTTAATGGGATATTGTTAGATCAATAGAACGATAATAAAAATATGGCTGTTGCTGACCATCAGAAAATATAGAAGCCTAGGACAAAATAGTTGTAAAAAGGTAACACTGAGTCTTTAGGTCTTTTTCCATTCGAAGCTAAGCATGGCCAAAGATGCCTTAGCAATCACTTTTTTTGTCAACTTTCCATGTTTTACCATCTTTTGATACTCAATCCATTAAATCATATTTAGCTGTACCAATGTGGGTTTTGTTTTTACATCAGTATTGTCAAAGTAAGTCACCAGGCTAGAAACCGGGAGACAGTAACTTCTAGTTCTATCCTAAGCATGAAAGCTAACTAGGTGACTCTGCACCATTCTCTCAACCCAACTCACCTCACAGAATTACTGTTGTGGAAGATGAAGGAGTACTAGATATGTTTGCCAACTTGAACTAGTTATAAAAATAATAAAGGTAGGGTGAATATATATATATATATATATATATATATATATATATATATATATATATATATATATATGTAGGTCTTTGGTTGTTCGGGTTTTCTCCCGCGTAAAATTGGAAGTGTCTTGGCGACGTTTCGACGAAGTCCCATTCGTCATCTTCAGGCTGGTGCTTTCAGCTTCGTGCCTCGAGCAGCAATGTGTGGTCTTAGCTGTTTCTTCCTTTTAACTGCCAGTGGGGGTATGAACTGATTGGGTGGGAGCTTGGCTGTGTTCTGATTGGGTGGAGGTGTGTTCTGATTGGTTAGGGGCATGGCTGTGCTCTGATTGGCTGGGGGGTTGGCTGTGCTCTGATTGGCTGGGGGATTGGCTGGGGGAGTGTTCTGTTTGGTTGTGCTCAGGTTAGTCTGAGTTGCAGAGGGATTCAAGATTTTGGGCTGCCCTGCCATTCCTTGGCTTCGCGTTCGTGGTCGTGCTTCCTCTTCATGGAGAGTGTCAGTTTGCTTCATGTATGGATTGGGGGGGTTTAAAGTGGCTAATGATGCAGCTGTGGTCTGGCTTCTGGTTTGTGGTCGTGCCTCATAGTCAGTGTGGCTTTGGGTTTGTTTTTTGCGTGGATGTTTTGGTGGAGGTCATATATATATATGTTTTCTGAGGTTTTCGCGGGTGTTTGTATGTAGGTCTTTGGTTGTTCGGGTTTTCTCCCGCGTAAAATTGGAAGTGTTTTGGCGACGTTTCGACGAAGTCCCATTCGTCATCTTCAGGCTGGTGTTTTCAGCTTCGTGCTTCGAGCAGCAAGCACGAAGATGAAAACACTTGCTGCTCGAAGCACGAAGCTGAAAACACCAGCCTGAAGATGACGAATGGGACTTCGTCGAAACGTCGCCAAGACACTTCCAATTTTACGCGGGAGAAAACCCGAACAACCAAAGACCTACATATATATATATATATATATGTGTGTGTGTGTGTGTGTGTGTGTGTGTGTGTGTGTGTATTTTCTAAGGTTTTCATGGGTGTTTATATGTAGGTCTTTGGTTATTCGGGTTTTCTCCCACGTAAAATTGGAAGTGTCTTGGTGACGTTTCAATGAAGTCCCATTCGTCATCTTCAGGCTGGTGTTTTCGGCTTCATGCTTCTAGGAGCAATTAGCACCAACAGAGGAAAAAGAGTGTTTGGCTGTGGGGAAAGCAAGTTTGATGTCAGGATAATTTTCAGCTCAGCAGTGGGAATTAGATTTTCAAGACTGATAGACCTTAATAGACTGGGTAAATCTCTCCATTCCCCTTTTAAAGCTAGCCCAGTTAGTGATTATAGTCATATTTTATGGCCGTGAATTCCACAGTTTAATTATGTATTGTATGAAGAAGGACTTTCAGCTTCATTGGACAAACTCTGGTCATAGATTTAGAATGGAGACAGTCTTCTCCATGTCCACATTGTTCATAGTGGACCAGAAGAATGCTGTGGATATAATTTATTTGGACTTCAGTAAGGCATTTGATAAAGTAGACCACAACCTACCATTTGATACGATAGAAAAATGTGAGTTAGACAGCATCACCACCAGATGGATTCGTAGCTGGCTGACCGGCCGTACTCAGCATGTGGTCCTCAATGGAACCGCATCTACATGGAGGGAAGTGTGTAGTGGGGTGCCCCAGGGCTCTGTTCTAGACCCAGTGCTCTTCAACATCTTCATCAACAATTTGGACAAGGGGATAGATGGGGAACTCATTAAATTTGCAGACAACACCAAGCTGGCAGGAATAACCAACACTCCAGAAGATAGGCTTAAGATACAGGAGGATCTGGACAGACTTGAACACTGGGCACTATCTAACAGAATGAAATTCAATGGTGAAAAAAGTAAGGTTCTACATTTAGGCAAGAAAAAACAAATACTCAAGTACAGTATAGTAGTACCTTGCTCAATAGAAGTAACTGTGAGAGGGACCTCGGAGTCCTAGTAGACAATCACTTAAATATGAGCCAGCAGTGTTCTGCAGCTGCCAAAAAAGCCAACACAGTGCTAGGCTGCATTAATAGAGGGATAGAATCAAGATCATGTGAAGTATTAATACCACTTTACAATGCCTTGATAAGGCCACATTTGGAATCCTGCATCCAGTTTTGGTCACTACAATGTAAAAAAGATGTTGAGACTCTAGAAAGAGTACAGAGAAGAGCAACAAAGATGATTAGGGGACTGGAGGCTAAAGCATATAAGGAACGGCTGCTGGAACTGGGTATGTCTAGTTTAATGAAGAGAAGGATGAGGGGGGGACATGATAGCAGTATTCCAATATCTCAGGGGCTGCCACAAAGAAGAGAGAATCAAGCTGTTCTCCAAAGTGCCTGAAGGCAGGACAAGAAGCAACAGATGGAAAATAATTCAAGGAGAGAAGCAACCTAGAACTAAGGAGAAACTTCCTAACAGTTAGAACAATTAACCAGTGGAACAACCTGCCTTCAGAAGTGGTGAATGCTCCAACACTGGAAGTTTTTAAGACGAGATTGGACAGCCATTTATCTGAAATGGTATAGGGTTTCCTGCCTGAGCAGGGGGTTGGACTAGATGACCTCCAAGGTCCCTTCCAATTTTTTATTGTTATTGTTATTATTGTTATCATGATCATCATCATCGGGAAATTGTCTTGAGTATAATATATCTTGGATTAAAGGGAAACCACTGGATTATTCTGCTTCTTATTCATGGTGCCTACAAAGCTTAAGAAGACCATAACATTTGTCTCTGGGGGTGGGGAGTGGAGAGGGTATTCCTAGTTCTGAAGTCAAATTCAAATTGACCTTCTTTTTCTTTTCCTTCAGTCAGCCTCCTTAGATTACTTATTGCTCTAGAATTGTTCCATTGTGAAAAGAGAAAACAGGTTGCATTCACATATGTTTATATTATGCACAGAAGACCAGAAAGTCCTACGTAGGTGGCAGATAACTTTCTTAACTGGTGGATTTTTATCTCGGTTTGGGGATGACACATCCTTTCAATTAAAAAATGACTCATTGTGCCTGAAATGAAATATGCACATTGCATGATTCACCCGCCAAAAGCACCCTTTTGATAAAGCTGTTCCTCAGTTATAGAAATGAGCTGTATTACATTAATCCGCATGGAAATCTTTTGCTGGCCCCCTTCAGTTGGAATGATGATATGCTTAAAAACAAAAATAAAATACCCTGAGACAATTAGGCATGCAACAATCTGACCAATTTTTCTTAGAAATAATTCTTAATATGCATATTAATATTAATATATTATATATATATTTGTTGGTTGAAACATCACACACACACACACACACACACACACTTATAAGAAACTGCAATTTGTTTATGCCAGCTCAAGCTTATCTAGAGGCCTTTCAACAAAACCCATGGAACAGTCACAGGTAGGAAGTATATGGGCAACTAGATATTGCTGAACTACAATTCCCCTCATCCCTTACCCTTGGCAGTGCTTTCTAGGGATGCTCATAGTTGTGACTTCAGGTAGTCCTCGACTGACAACCATTTGTTTAGTGACCATTCAAATATACAATGGCTCTGCCTCCAGAAGCTGTAAATGCTGCAATACTGGAAGTTTTTAAGAAGAGACTGGACAGCCATTTGTCTGAAATGATATAGGGTTTCCTGCCTGAGTACGGGGGTTGGATTAGATGACCTCCAAGTCCCTTCCAACTTTATTATTATTATGGATCATCGCACAGTCAGCCAGATGTTCAAACTGGATTTGGCATTTTGTCTACCTATCGAGTCCTTACCCAGGACCTGGGATAGGCAGATGTGGATGTTTGATGGTATTACAGATATCGTCGCAGGATGGAAGCAGTTCCTAATAAGGTCGCCTTTTGCAATTGACTAATAGCGAATTTGTCAATGCCAATGGTGTTCAAGTGGTGCTCCAGTTGTTTTGGGATTGCACCCAAGGAGCCTATTACTATTGGTACTACCCTTGCTTGCTTTTGCCACAGTCTTTCTATTTCTATTTGTAGGTCTTTGTATTTTGTTATCTTCTCCAGTTCTTTCTCTGTCTATTCTGCTGTCTCCAGGCACTGCCACGTCCACTATCCAGACTTTTTTTGTCTTTCTTATCGACAATTGTTAAGTCTGGGGTGTTATGTTGCAGGTGCTTGTCTGTTTGAATTCTGAAGTCCCAGAGCAGTTTAATTTTATCATTTTCTATGACTTTCTCTATTTTATGATCCCACCAGTTTTTGCTTACAGGCAAATGATATTTTTTGCAGATCTTCCAATGCACCATTGTTGCTACTTTGTCATGCCGCTGCTTGTAATCAGTCTGTGCAATCTTCTTGCAACAGCTTACCAAGTGGTCCACTGTTTCTTCAGCTTCTTTGCATAGGCGGCACTTACTGTCTGTTGCTGTCTTCTCAATTTTGACTTTGTATGCATTTGTCCTTAAGGCTTGGTCTTGTGCAGCCAGAATTAGTCCCTCGGTCTCTTTCTTCAATTTTCCTGCTCTTAGCCATTGCCAGGTTTTATTATTATCTGCTTTCCCAGCTATTTTTTTTTCATGTATTGGCCATGTAGTGCTTTGTCTTCCCATGCCTCTATTCTGTTCTTCATTTGGTCTTTCTTGTAGGCCAGTTTGGTCTCTCCAGTAGTTAGTAAGCCTTCCTGATATACTAATTTCAGTGCATCTTCATCATTGTTCTTCAGATATTCTTCCAAAGCCATTTTTTCTTCTTCAACCATCTGATGTACTTGTAGCATTCCACGCCCACCTATTTGCCTTGGTAGATAAAGTCTATCAATGTCACTGCGTGGATGAAGGGCATGATTCATTGTCATTATTTTTCTGGTCTGCCTATCCATTGCTTTTAGTTCTGCTTGAGTCCAGTCCACTATTCCAGCTGTGTACCTAATAACTGGGATTGCCCAGGTGTTGATTGCCTTTATGGTATTTCCTCCATTGAGTTTGGATTTTAAGATCGTCTTCACTCTCTTGATGTATTCACCTCTAATCTTTTTCTTGACTTCAGTGTGCTTGATGTTGTCAGCTTGAAGGATACCCAAGTATTTGTAGTACTCTTCCTCATCCAGACTCTTAATGTTATTTTCGTGGGGCATCTTGATTCCTTCAGTTTTCATTATTTTTCCTTGTTTGATAGTAAGTGTGGCACATTTGTCTAAGCCAAACTCCATTACAATATCTTGGCTATATATACGGACAGTGTTGAGCAGCGATTCTATTTCAGATGATGTTTTTCCATACAGCTTCAGATCATCCATATAAAGGAGGTGGGATAGTCTAGCAGATGTTTTTGATGTTTGATAGCCATGTCCTGAGTTATTCAGTATTGTTGACAGAGGAAACAGTGCAATAACAAATAGTAATGGTGATAATGAATCTCCTTGAAATATTCCTCTCTTGATATTAACCTCTCCCAGCCTCTCACCATTGATCTGCAACTGTGTCTTCCATTGTGCCATCGATCTTTGCACAAATTTTCTGATGTTTCTACTGACTCCTGTTATTTCTAGGCACTTTATTATCCAATCATGTGGCAGAGAGTCAAATGCCTTTTTGTAGTCAATCCATGCCACATTCAGGTTGGTCTTCCTTCTCTTGCAGTTTTCCAAGATCATTTTGTCTATTAGGAGTTGATCTTTTGTTCCTCTGCTATTGGGGCGGTTTCCTTTCTGCTCAGGTGGAAAGAGATTGTTTTCAACTAGATGCTGTTGCACTGCATCAGCTACTACACCAGTTAGTAATTTGAAAGTTGTTGGTAAGCAGGTAATTGGCCTGTAGTTACCTGGTGTTGCCCCTTTTGCTGGATTTTTCATTATTAGGTAGGTTTTCCCAGTTGTTAGCCACTTTTCAATTTCTCCTCCTTGTAGTATATTGTTGAACTGCTTGGCAATGAGTGGGTGTATAACAGTTAGATGTTTCAACCAAAACCCATGCAGTTCATCTTCACCTGGTGCTGACCAATTTTTGATTTTCTTTGCTCTTTTTTCTACCATTTTTGTTGTTATTACTAGTTCTTTCATTTCAACTTCTGTTTTATTTGCATCCACCTCTTTTAACCAAGCCGCATCCTTGTTGTATTTCTTTGGGTTATCCCATATCTGCTTCCAGAACTGCACTGTTTCTTCCTTGTCAGGTACTGACTGATTCCTTGCAGTTTCTCCATTGATGGATTGGTAGAAACGTTTCTGATTGGATTGAAATTGGAGGTTCTGCCTATAGTTTGCAATTCGAGCTTCATATCTACTGATTTTCCTGGCTATAGCTGTTATTTGTTGCTTTATTATTTCCAGTGCTTCCTTGATCTTCCTTGTTTCTAAGTGGTATTTCTTGATTAGGTATTCTTTGGTCTTCTTGTTCTTCAGCTTCTTTTCTTTCATCTGTTCTAGCTTGCTTGCATGTGATCTTAACTTGCTGATCTTATTTTCTAGTCTAACCTTCCATTTTTCTGGTGCACTGTTTGTTTGTTTTTCTTTTTTGTTGATTTTGCATCCCAGGTATTCTGTTATAACTGCAGCTGTATTATTATTATTATTATTATTATTATTATTATTGGAAAAAGTGACTTATGACCCATATTATTACTGAAAAAAGTGACTTATGACCCATCTACAACCATTGCAGCATCCCATCAGTCATGTGATCAAAATTCAAGCGCTTGGCAACTGGTATGTATTGATGACGGCTGCAGTGTCCCGAGGTCACGTGATCACCATTTATAACCTTTCCAGATAGCTTCTGACAAGCAAAGTCAATGGGGGAAGCTGGATTTGCTTAACAATCAAAGGATTCATTTAACTGCAGCAATTTGCTGAACAACTGGGGTAAAAAGGTCATAAAATGGGGCAAAACTCAGTTAAAACTCTTGTTCAATAATGGAAATGTTGTGTTCAGTTTTGATCATAAGTTTGATGCCTGTAAGGAAAATTGAGGTCCTCAACCTTTGGGGCACCAGGGACCGGTTCCGTGAAGAGGTTTTTCCGCGGACCGGAGGGCACGTGGTTTTGTGTGCTGCCTGCATCTTGCAGATAGGACTTTGATTGTGTGGACCGGTCGCTGGCATGCTGTGGCCCAGTACTGGTCCACGGCCCAGGTGTTGGGGACCCCTGCTATAGGGCATAAAATGCAGTCATAAAAGAATCATGACCATGGGATGCTATATGTGGACAGCAGGGGGGGGCACTGGGGAAACAACAGCCATCAGAACTATGGAACTGGATCATAAGTCTTTTTGGGAGGTCTATCATAACTTCAATCAGTTGCTAAGCAACCAGTCACAAGTTAAGGACTACCTGTAATTGGCTGAATGTAATTTTTGCCTCTTTTGCTCTTTCAAAAAGATCCTCAGCTTTCCAGATTAGGGCCTCAAAGACTCATGGTGTTATAAGAAGAGGAAGTGTGTGGATTGCTTTCCTGGCCTCTTCCACCAGTAAGTATAGTTCTGGATTCCTCCATTGTTCCTAAGATAATCTAGCAATGCAATGTAGCTACAATAAATCCTTAAGAATTCAAAAACATTTGCAGCTCTCAACTGCTTAGCTCTGTCAACCCATCATCTTTATTTTGGCAGTAGTTATGCAGGATTCTACTTAGAGGGAAAAAAAAATCTGATACAATAGTATGTAGCAGTAATGAAGAACAGTACTAGGCAGTTCAAGGACAGCTTGTTCACTGTGGAACTTTTGCTCAGTGACTCATTCTCAGGAATGAATCATAATTTTTTTTTCGGAATTCATGTGATTTATGAAACCATTTGTTCTCTAACGAGATATGCTCTTGTTTTCCTCTGAAATAATTTTTTTTCATGAACTAATCTTAAACCTTTATGAAAACAAATATAATTAGGAAAACTACAAACATCATAGCATACCTTTTTCTTTTTCTTAAGAGCCGAGGTGACGCAGCAGTTAGAGTGCAGTACTGCAGGCCACTTTAGCTGACTATGTTCAGCAGGTCAGCGGTTCAAATCTCACTGGCTCAAGGTTGACTCAGCCTTCCATCCTTCCGGGGTAGGTAAAATGAGGACCCAGATTGTTGGGGGCAATGTAAATATATAGATATACATTGCTTACTGGTGTACACCGCTTAGAGAGTGCTTGCACTTAAAGCGGTATATAAGTCTCATAAATAAATAAATAAATAAATAAATAAATAAACCTGAAAAAAGTCATCTCAGAACTAGAATTTTGGTAAACCTACAGAGATGCAGGGGAATGAAGGAAGGACTAGAACAGTGATGGCGACCCTTTTAGAGACCAAGTGCCCAAACTGCAACTCAAAACCCACTTATGTATCGTTGGGTGCTGGGTGGGCATGGCCCATTGGGTGGTGTGTGGCAGAGACTTAAAGCGAAAAGGTTTTATAAAACCCAGCTAAAGGCCTAGGACTGGGGTGACAGTGCACGTGCCCACAGAGAGGGCTCTGCATGCCACCTGTGGCACATGTGCCACAGGTTCGCCACCACGAGACTAGAACCTGCTGCAGTACTTGTGTGCAAACCACCCTGTCAATAAACCTCTTTAAAAAGGATAGTTAGGAGACTGGACAAAGGTTGTCTAATATTGTTGGTTCCAAGAATGGTTTGAGAATGGGGGACACCATCTCCTTCAATCTGAGATTCAACAGAAAGTATCCATTTCATTAACATTTTTCAAAGGAAGTTGACTGGACCCATATGAATGCAAAATTACTACACTGATTTCAATTATGAGGGCTATAGGAAAATCTGAAATTCCAAAAAGTATGTTTGGTGCAAAACCAACACTGGGCATTACCAAAAGTACATCATACCCACAGTGAAGCATAGCGGTGGCAACATTATGCTTTGGGCTTCTTCAGCTGGAACTGGGCCTTTAATCAAGGTGGAGGAAATTATAAACAGTTCCAAATATCAATCAATCTTGGCAAAAAATCTTCAGGCCTCTGCTAAAATGCTGAAGAGGAATTTCACCTTTTAACAGGACAACTCAAAGCATACCTCCATACCAACAAAATAGCTTCACCAGAAAAAGATCAAAGTTCTGGAATGACCCAGCCAGAGGCCAGATCTGAATCCAATTGAAAACCTGTGGGGTGACCTGAAGAGGGCTGTGCACAAGGGATGCCTTTGCAATCTGACAGATTTGGAGTGCTTTTGCAAGAAAGAATGGGCAACGATTCCTAAGGCAAGATATGCTGTGCTGATAGGTTCCTACACCAAAAGACCAAATGTTGTCATAAAATTCAAAGATGCTTCAACAAATATTAATTTGAGGGTGTGCACACTTATGCAACAGTATGCAACATTTTTATTGTTACGTTTCCCCCCTAAAATATGTCAGTTTCTTGCCTCACGGTGAGATAGGTGGCAAATAAATTTAACAATCAATCAATAGTACAGCTTTTATGTTATATTAAAGATGGAAAGAATTCTGAAATGATTTATCTTGGTCTGATTTTTGTTTACACCTCAAAAACCTGGCATTTTAACAGGAGTGTGTAAACTTTTTATATCTATTGTATCTGTGGGCTTTTTAATCAAAATTACTTGGCAACTTTAAGATGTGTGGACTTCAACTCCCAAAATTCCCCAGCCAGCATCTTAAAGTTGCCAAGTTTGAAAATGATTAAACATGACACTTGTATTAATGAAAAAGGTTTCTAAGTGTTCAGAACAATGATATATTTTTAAATGTATCCAATATTTTATGCACTTCCTGTTATTAAAGAATATACTTAACCAACATGTTTGTAAAGAAATGGGTTTTTAATTAGTTTTCATCTGCTTTGTAAATGAAGGAGATCATGTCTGAAAATGGCTAAAAACAATAATGGGCACCATGACAATAAATGGTGTGCTGGGGAAGGAAATTGTTTCAGTATTCAAGAATTAATTAACATCATGGAACAAAATAGAGGAAATAATCATGAGATTAAATATGTGGTTTTGCAGTACATAAAACATAGCACTTCCCTCTTGCCCCAATTGAAAATAAATAGAAAGCTCTGTATATATTGCACTAAAGGAATTATTTCATAAGCATTTTGTTTTCCATTAACAAACGTGACTGTTTGTTAAGCCTGACATTTCAAAATTGCACTCTAACTTAATTCTGACAATAAGTTTGCATAGTTTTAATAAAAAACAAAAAAATGGATTGCTCTGTAGAAATTTTCCAAAACCCTGCCAATCTTAGAGAAACTAAAACACATTGCAATTAAGAAAAAAGAAGGAATTGTAGATTCCTGACTTCCTATTACCGATTTACATTTGGAAACATTAGGTTTGTGATCTGTGCTCATTCCTATATGTATTATTTATTTATCTGAAACAATATTTTGAGGTTGTCCACAGGCTTGCCCATATTTAAAAGAATATGATACATTAAAATGTTCCAAGCATCTACTTTATCCTTGAAACCACAGGAAACAAGCTGTACAGGTAATCTTTGAGTTAGAACTGTAATGGAGTCTGTTCATTACGGATGAAAGTTATATATGTTGACAGCAGCAAGATTACTCTACGCTCAGAAATGGAAGACCACATCAATTCCTACAACGGACAAATGTTTGCAAAAACTGATGGAGCTAGCAGAGATGGCTAAATTGACTGTACTGATTAAAGAAAAAAATGTGAATACTTTTATTGCCATGTGGAAACTGCTTCTAGATTTTGTGCTTGAGGTAGAAAAAAAATGAAATTTTGATTGTGGGCTTTACCAATTAGATTTGATGTTATTGAAATGGCTAGTTTATATTATTTTGTCAAAGTTGAAGCTGATACTCTATTGCACCAAAGGAAGTCGGAAGTCAATGCCTCCCCCCCCCTTTTCCCTTCTCACCTCACTTCTCTACTCCCTTTTCCATCTTTCCCGCTATTTACTTTGTATTTTGATTGTATCGTATATTATAAACTAATAAAACTTTGAATATTGAAAGTCAGGATAAACGTTAAATGAGCAGCCTCTACTAATGATCAGCTATCCCTGCTGTCCCCGGTGCAACTGTTAACGAACGTCCATTAAGTGGAGCATGGGGTGGTGAGACATCTTGGGAGGCCTAGTGTAGACACAAGCCATCTGCATTGAGCCTCCCAAGGCCTCCCCCACTCTCAGAGGCACCCCATCTCTGCTCCCCACCCTTAGGGTCCCACATATTTCTTCCCACCAATCACTCCCTCACTTTTTAACAAAGACTTCCATCTGGAAGTTCTGACACATTGGGAATTAGAGCCTCGTCCCTTGGTGTCCCTAGTCCAAAAGCTAGTGCCATTTTCAGAGTAGCCGTAATGAAATGTGAGCCCTTCAAAATGGTGCTTGCTTCTGGAAGGGAACAAGGAATATGGCCTACGGAAAAAGAGCTTGTTCTTCTTTCCCAGTGCCTCTTGCTGGCTTGCACATGTTAATAATAATAATAGTAAAGTTGGAAGGGACCTTGGAGGTCATCTAGTCCAACCCCTTGCTTAGGCAGGAAACCCTATACCATTTCGGACAAATGGCTGTCCAGTCTCTTCTTAAAAATCTCCAGTGTTGGAGCATTCACTGCTTCTGGAGGCAGGTTGTTCCACTGGTTAATTGTTGGCTGCACAGCTGTCATGCCAGTGAGAAACTTGTTGGTTCTGATGCTGCCCTTCCTCCTGCCAAGGTGCCCTTACCTTTCTGGGGCAAAACAAGGGCTGGTTCCTTAAACTGGTCTTGGGAGATGGCAAATCTTCTCCTGGCTTTTGCTAGGCTTTGGAAAAGCTACAAAGGTAGTTGGTTCAGGACAATTTTACCAAAACATTTCTCTTGTTTTAGCCTCCTCTGTTCCCCTAGAAAGCCACTTTTTTGGGGGGGGGGAGGGGCTTGGACTTGGCAGCCATGATGGAGGCCGCACTTTATGGTGGTGGGAAAGAGACGAAGTTTGAGCAAAGTTAAGTGGGAGCTAAAGAAGTAAAAGCATAAGAAATAAAAGAAGGAGAAAGAGGGGAAGAGCGAGCAGGACAGAAGAAAGAAAAAGGAGGAGGGGGGGGATAGATGGTGGCAGTAATGGTGAACAGCAGCGAGCAAGCACAAACAGCAAGCGTCAGCAACCAGCAAACCACAACCACAAGCTGACATAACTATAATGGGGTGTGAAACTGAAACCGGGTGGCTAGAAGCACCCAAATGGCTCCAGGGCAAGTTGCAGAGGAATAAGTAGTAGCAGACAAGCAACAAAGGGATGACATTGGCCCCAAAGGCATTCAGAGTGGAAGAAAAGAAAGAGGATATTTATAAAAGTTAAGTAAACTTAAATAAAAGGAAAGACAAAGTGGTGGGGAGGGAGAAGAAATGGCATCAAAAAGTAGACTGCAAAATGTAGACTAACAGCTGAGAATGGCAGCTGTGAGACAGGCAAACTGTCATTTCAACACTAGCCACAAGTGCAGCTGAGGACTAACTGTTAAGTATTGTTTCAGCATTAACCCCAAGAGGTTAAAACTCTCTGTAAATCCAAACTTCATAAAAAAACAAATAACAATTTGTTATTTAAACTTTTAAATTAAAACTGTTAGGTTTAGAATTTTGTAATTTTTTAGAATTTTTTTAAATGTTATATAATTTTTTAACATTGACATCTTTTAATGAAAAAAATATTTGAAATTTTCTAATTACATTTTAAAATTATTATTATTAATTATAATAATTAATTATTTAATAATTAATAATAATTAATTTTATTAATAATAATATATTTTTACATCTTTTAAGATTATTAAAATGCAAACAAATTGAAATAGATTGCAACCAAACTGAACAACAGTAGGGAACAATTAAGAGACTTACTAAAATAATTAAACCAACAGATTATTATCCCTTTCTCCTCTTCCCTGTGGGGATGAAAGATACCACAAAGAACCTGAAAATATCAAGAGATTATGAACACCTAAACATAAAAGTCAAAGAAATGGGAGCAAAGGTGGTGTTTTCTTCTGTATTCCCAACAAAAGATAAACACCGAAAGAAGGAACAAGAATTTTTGAAATAAATCACCGGCTTAAAGGAATTCTGGGAGTTGAAGTCCATGAGTCATAAAAGAGCCAAGGTTGCCTACCTGTCCCAGCGGATAGCCACTTCAGTATGAACCAGCAGTGTGCTGCAGGTGTCAAAAAAGCCAATGCAGTTGTAGGCTGCATTAACAGAGGGACAGTATCAAGATCACATGAACTTTATACTGCATTGGTAAGACCATACTTGGAATACTGTGTCCAGTTTTGGTCACCATTGTCCAAAAGAAGATGTCAAGATTCTAGAAAGAGTGCAGAGGACAGCAATAAAGATGACTAGGGGATTGGAGAATAAAATGTATGAATGGCGCAGGAATTGGGTGCGTCTGGTCTAATGCAGAAAAGAACCAGTGGTGACATGATAGCAGTGTGAGAGTCATGATAATCCTAATAATAACCCTAACCCTAACCTTAACTCTCTGCCCTCCAATCTCTAGCCTTTTTAAAAACTCTCTACCCCTTTTTTAAAACTTCATTTGCTATATTACTGCATGCCTGGAAAGAGGGTGACAAAATCTGCAAGTTATTTATCTTGACCCCAGGCTGAAGAGTAAAGGAATCAAGCAAAGAAAGACAACCTTTCTCCAGCATTCAGGATCTGAAGAAAAAAGTCCCAAAGCAAAATCGGCTAAAGCAGAAACATGCAGCAAATGGTCATGGGGTTCTAAAGGGTGTCAAATGGGCAGCAAAGAGCCGGTCTTGACTCCCTTTAGGACCCATATTTTACCATGGCTGTGGCAAACTTTTTTTCCTTCAGTTCCTCAAGGCAAAAAGCTGCAGATTTTTCTTTGCTTGCTTGCTTCCTTTCCTTTCCACTTCAAGGGGGTCTTTGAAAGTGGTAGAGGTTGGAGGGCAAAGGCAAAGAGTTTGGGCGGGGGGGGGGGCAAGAAAAGTCAATAAATCTGTCCCTCCCAGCTTTTTTTGTTTTGTGAAGAAATGTGGCTTTCTGGGGGGGGGGAGGGGGTTAAAGCAAGGGGAAGGTTTTGGAAAGCTTGTCCTGAAGCTGCTGCTTTTGCAAGCAGGGGCTGACTTCCCAAAGCCTAGCAAGAAAAAATCTCCTGATGGCCAGCTGATTGGAGCAAAAAGCTCTGGAAGCAGCTGTCATTTCCCACTGAAAATAACGGCTGCTTCCAAGAGGTATGGGGAGCAGGCCCAAGCACTGCAGGGTCCTGGCAGGGTAGCATGGAGGTCATAAGGGCGCTGCAGCAGTTGTAATTTTGAAACAGAGTTATATGTAATTTGGGGGCATCTGTCGTAACTTTGAACAGTTGTTAAGTGACCTGTTATATCTTGAGGATTACCTGTATTTTTTTTTAAAAGTCAGAAGATATCCCAGATAAAGATTCATGCACTGCTGTTTCAAAAAACAGCATTTTTGAACTTCCAGGGCAGGGAAGGATAAAGCAGCTAACCAAAAGCCTCTTTTATTTTATTGCTTAAACCTGATGATTACGATGCCAAGAGCAAGCGCTCTTTTTGGACAGATATTTATAGAGAAATTGGGTAAAAGATTCTATTTACTACTGTGTGACTCTTGGGTTGGCTGGGGAGACAACTGTTCTCCCCAAAGACATGTTTTATGCAATTTTTCATTTTTAGCCTATTAAAAAATAAAACAGAAACTTGAGATATAAAGTGCTTCGTTTGCTGACACTATTAATGAAATAATCTTATTTGTAGAATCACTTCTCTGATTATTCTCATAGGCACACAACCCATTATCTGTATTCAGGGATAGTCTTGCTACCACATCCCTCTTTTCTGCCATTTTTCTTTTTCTACTTGGATAGCTTTTTACTGTATGAATAGGGAACTTGTGATCTTGCAAACTGTTGTTGATTAAACAAATCCCCATTTCTTGAAACTGTTATGGTATGGCAACTGGCATTGCTGGGATATACAACAGTATATCAACAACATCTGGAAGACTCAAGATTCTTCACTTCTGCTCCAAAAGATCTTATTTTTCCTGTAAACATTAAGAACCAGTTACAAACTATAATATTTTCCATGTTCAAGTTGCACTGTATTCCATAGGTGAGCTTGCCCTTTTAATGAGCTGATGTCTTCCTTGGGGTCTTCTCTACATGCACTTCTTTCTACGCTTTGCTGCAGGGAATAAAAGATAAACAGAACGATAAACTATTTGGCTGTTCTGCAAACTTTTAAAATTGATAAATAAATAAAATAAACTTAGCATAGTAATTTATGTCACTGTGGCATAGATATAAAGCCCTCCCGACATAATTCCTTCTATATATGAAGAGATCCCTGCAAACGTACGGCTAAACTTTTCCTTCTTCCAATTGCTGTAATATACAAGGACTGCATTTGGCTCAGCTGCTCATGATAAACTGGGTCCTTTTATACTTCAAAAATATTTATGTAAACTGGTGAAAATATTAAAAATTAAATGCCTACCAGAAAAGGAAGTCTGGCCTCTAAGTACATTCACTGAGGATGCTAAGGGGTCTCTCCAAAGAAAGACCTTCAGACAAGGGGACTTTTTCCGTGATAGCCACACGTTGCAACATTAACAGTTAGGGAAGGATGTGGTCTTCTCCAAGGTCCTAGTGCACACTGAATTTAGGGTGATTTTGAAAGAGCCAGGAAAGTGAAATCTGTATAATTGAAGATGGGGTGTTAGCCAAACCATTGCATATTTAATCAAAAACTGTAGGTAGCTGAAAGTCCTAACCCATCCATTTTAATTTTTAAAAATGTTATTAAATTAAAAAGCTACCCAGATCAACTGTGAACTTTTGGTGGTGTACAATATATAAAATTTAAAAGAATTTAAATTAAATACAATAGTATAAAAAGACTGTCTGGAGAAGCAACCACATAATCACAAGGGGTCTGACACCCATTCTAATCCAGGACAGTCTAATCCAGGTTTAGGACAGTGATGGCAAACCTGTAGCAAACCTCTCAAAGGTGACGTGCCCTGACATTTTGGTGACATGCCAGCATGCACTAACATCCGACAGCTATTCTTGAAAGCAAACATCATTCTTGATTTTCAGAGGCTGCAGAGGCTGCATGAGAATGGGGTGCACCCTCATGCAGCCTCCAGACCCCTTGGAAGTTACTTTAGGCCCAGCCTCGGCACTGCCACCGAATGGTGTTGTTCAGGGTGATCTAAATGGTAGAGGGGTGATAGAGAATTGTTTCTCTTTTGTTCGGGTATGTGTGAGAGAGACACACATACCAATAGAGTCAAGATAGGCATTTTTGGCATCTTTGACATGCTGAGCCCAAAAGATTTGCCATCACTGGTCTAGGACAGGGCTTTTCAACCAGTGGTACGGGTACCCCCTGTGGTACATTGGCACCTGGCAGGTGGCACGCGACCATCCTAGAAAAGTGCTAGTGGGAGAGGGGAATGAGCTGAACCGGTGGCAGCACCGCACAAGCCTGAGCGAGAGATAGCTGGAGCTGCAGGGCTGTCAGGGCTCAGCGGAAGGGCCAGGATCAGCGCTTCTTCAGAACTGTCAGGGCTCAATGGAAGCACCAGGATCAGCGCCAGGCTTCAGCTGGAGCTTGGCGCTGATCCTGGTGCTTCTGCTGAGCCCTGAAGAAGCACCAATCAGCTGGAAAGTAGCACTGATCCTGGTGCTTCTGGCGAGCCCAGAAGAAGCGCTGATCTGCTGAAATGTTGCAGCATCTCCAGGGTTTTGTGATTTACATTCAGATGCTTGGCAACTGATTCATATTTATGACGGTCACAGTGTCCCAGGGTCATGTGAAGTGATCAAAACCTGCTGCAACCACTCAGCAGACGGGGGGAATAAAAACCAAACACCCCCACCCCACCCCCGCTGCCAGTCCTCAATGGAAATGCTCACAATGAAAACCTAGGACAGGAGGAAGAGTGCTGCTGGGCGGGTGTCTTGCTCGGCTGTGGCTTGGGGGGCACTTTTTTCAGTGCCATTGTAACTTTGAACTGTTGTAAGTCGAGGACTACCTGTACTTTATGAATTTTTTCCTTTTTTTCCCTTTTTTTTTGGTCATCAAGGTTTTGACACCTTGCTAGACGACTGGTAGTACTCGGATAGTGCCATATCCTAAAAGTGGTACAATGGGTGAAAAAGGTTGAAAAGCCCAGGTCTAGGAAAAGAGCAACTCTTAAGGGCTTGTCTAATAAAATTAAGGCGGAGACTCTAAAAGGATGTTATTTCAGAGGGCAACTGCTAGGACAGAGAAGGCCTATTTCCTGAGTTCCATCAGATGTCATCACTTAATCAAAGCATGTTGATTGCCAGATGGCACAGGTAGTAACTCTAAAAGACAGCAGCCCTTCAAGTAATCAGACCTTATGTCCTGAAGAGCTGCAGAGATGGTAACTAGCACCTTGGATTGCACTGGTAATCATTATGACTATTACAAGATTATATCTTAATGAAAAACAAAATGAAAAATGCTTCTCTCATGAACACATTACCTCCTGGAAAAGTGTAAGCAGACTGGAAATGTAGAAAAAGACAAAAAAAGCATAATTTACCCCACAACCATTTTGTTAGGTGCTCCCCAACGAAGTAGAAGATGAACATTATGCACACAGCAACTGAAAGAAACATTGCCTTTCCAAGTAGGCCAAGCACTCCTAAAACTGGATAAGCCCAAATCCCAGCTACATGATGTATCCAAATTATCCTAAAACAAAGCAAGGTAAACATCGTAATGAAATACAGGAAGCCAAACAGGTTAAATATTGCACCTGTTTCGAGGTTGCCTGAAAATATTTCAGTTGGCTAATGCTTACAGATACAAAAGTTAATATTACACTAAGTTGGATATAATTAAAAATCTACAATGTGATCTCCAAGGCGAGGTCTTTAAAAAGCTCCGTTTATATGAGGAAAAATGAAATGTTCTTAACTCTCCCATTTAAATCAGTAGGTCACAAAATGTTTGACAATGACTACTTCATAATGGCAAATCTGTTATCTTCCAGATACTACCACTGAACTACGTTTTCCAACTTCCATTACTGTAGTGAAAGATAGATTTGGACTACTTGAAGTCAGCAATATCTGAATGCTACTGGTTCCATAGTCCATGAGAGATTGAGGTAATTTTGCCTGCAAACTTGTATAGTGATTTTTAAATATTCTAGAAGAATTACATAATTGCTCAGAGAAGCAATTACTCCTCTTCTGTCCTCCTCCTCTCCTCCCCTCTCTTCCGTTCCTTTCCTCCTTTTCTTCCAGTTAATACAAAATAAACATCTGAACAAAATAAAAATGTTTTAAATTCAAATAAATTTCTCAAACAAGATTGAATACCTACCATGATAGGTATACAACTGCAAAGATGCCAAGTCCCAATATTCCTTTCCATCTAGGAGGATACTTATGTGAACATATAACCAGCTCTATGAAAAGCAGTGGCAGGATAGTAGTATGCTAAAAAGCAAAAGCAGAACATAAAAGTATGATGTAGGGCAGGGGTAGGCAACCTTGGCTCTTTTGTGACTCGTGGACTTCAACTCCCAGAATTCCTGAGCCAGCCATGAATTCTGGGAGTTGAAGTCCATGAGTCATAAAAGAGCCAAGGTTGCCTACCTCTGATGTAGGGAAACAAAATCAATTGCATTACTTCTTATTCTGGTTTCAGATCACTAGGAGGTATGGTGGCATAGTGGTTAGAATGTAGTATTGCAGGCAAACTCTGATCACAGCCTGGAGTTCGATCCTGATTGGCTCAGTAAAATGAGGACCCAGAGTGTTGGGGACATTATGCTGACTCTGTAAACTGCTTAAAGAGGGCTGTAAAGCACCATGAAGTGGTATATAAGTCTACGTGCTATTGCTATTCTGTTCCAACATTTTTGCAAGAAAAATACTTTCAAGATATCTTTTCTACTCTGAAAGCAGAACATCCTGTCAAATTATAGCGATCCTTTTGAAAAGCCTACGTGAATACAGATAGTCCTCGAGGTACGACCGATCATCCAGTTCATAACAAATTGCATGTGCCAAAAGAAGACACTAAGCTTCAAATACTTACCATAGTGTGATTAAGCCAATCTGGATTAATCTCATCCAGTTCTTTAGGGTACACTAGTTCTCTGTCAATTGCATAAAGGCCCCAGAAAGCAACAGCTACAAACTGAGAGAAAACATCTGAACATTATTGAGAACCTCAAATGTTGGAAAAAAATTTAGAAATCTGGTAAGTCACCATCTTACAAACTGTCTTTGTACTTGTATGAACGTAAGAGGGTTATTGTTTTAATTTCACCAGATAAACATTGATTAAAAACTGAACCTTCAAACATATTCTGGATCATGCAGTGCAACATACAATTGTATCTGCACTGTGTAAAGTCACAGGGAGTCAGGTGGCAATTCAGTTTGCTAAATTATTAGTTGTTTAATTTATAAACCCACTCATTCTCAATTTCAGAGCAACTCTATTGCCTTAAAGAATCAAATTAAATATTGTGTAACTTTAACATTATATTTTGTTATGTCAAGATAGCTTAAGCAAGACAGTAATAAGCCCAATTACTTTGGAGAGTGAGATGGACATCATGTAAAATAAAAATAAAGAAAGAAAGTAGGATGGATGAGAAAATTAAACTTTTCTTCCTACTCTGTTAATAAAACTTGCTGTAAAATTTCATTTGCATTTTAAACCAATCTGCTATTGCAGCCTAGGAAATTATCATCTGAAATATAAATAGCTGATTTATAGAGGCAATTTTTTTTTCAGAACCATGACAGGAAGGAGGAAAAAAGGACATTTCTAACAATCTTTTAAAGAAAAGAAATAGGCACAGAACACTGATTTACTTGGTTGAATCATTCACCTTCCAAGTACAGTAATTATAAAATTCAAATTATATTTTTTGTAAATTGGAAACCAGGTTACTTTTTATTCTTAAAATAAGCAAAGGAACTTTCAGAGACAATAATTGGAGCATTCAATTTTGTGACATGCAAATAATTTTAATATATAAAGTTTCATATATAAATTATAAAGTGCACAAGTTTCACTTTATCGCCCATTTTTATCATTTGAGTTCTGTCTTTTGTTTAGGAGTTCTGGGAATTTTTTTTTTTAACTAACTCCCTAAAAAAGTTTGAAAACCCCAATTTAGAACTCCCCATAAATGAACACTGCTCAATGTGTATTTCAGTTCCTACTACTTGAACAGAAATCCCACTTTATTTACTGTTTTTTACTTAAAACTATGCATGATTATATCCTTACTGCTAGATGCCAGAGATATTTTAAAAAGTCTAGTCCAGTGATGGCGAACCTTTTAGAGACCAAGTGCCCAAACTTCAACCGAAAACCCACTTATGCATCGTCGGGTGCCGGGTGGGTGTGGCCCATTGGGTGGGCGTGGCTGCGGTGGTAACAGCAGACTGGGTGGGACTAAAAAGTTCAATCAATCAATTCCAACTTTGCAAGATCTTTTTTTTTCCCACGAGAAGTTGAAATCGACTGATTGAAACTTTTTTTTTTTTTTGCACACGGTGGCGGAGGCCTAAAGCGAAAAGGTTTTATAAAACCCAGCTGAAGGCCTAGGACTGGGGTGATGGGGTGTGTGCCCACAGAGAAGGCTCTAAGTGCCGCCTCTGGCACCCGTGCCATAGGTTCGCCACCACTGGTCTAGTCATTGATAGATTTTTATGCCTTTTAGACAGTGTTGATTCCTAGCAACTGCTTGGGCAAGTCCCTCAAATTCTGTCAACATTTTCAGAAATGGTTTGCAATTGCTTCCTTCCTAGGAGTACGTGAGTGCCCAAGTCCATAACTAGTCCATAATGATGAGGTTACCATTGAGAAATTAACGTTGCTTCTGTTGATGTTATCAGTAAGCAAATGGGTATACTTTTTTACTGTGAGATTATGGAAAGGATCATGTGGTTTTTAAGAAAACCATCTAAAATCTCATGAACCTTTAAGCCAGGGGTGGGGAACGATGGCCCTTTTATGACTTGTGGACTTCAACTCCCAGAATTCCTGGCTCTGCTTTAAGCAAATCTGACTCAACCTAATGGAATTATAGTACAGTATGGATTATTTGAATAATAGCAGATGTTGTAATTACTTACTAAGCCAACAGGGAATACAAATGCAGAGAAGATGAAATCTCTAATAGGCAGCACTATAGATGATACTTTCCTTTCTTGGGAAGGAACAAACAGGGCTACAGCATCAATTGTGACACATAATAAGTACAGCACTGTCTGTAGAAGCTATGAATTCAAAGAAGTTATATTCAAGGTGGAACATACATTTTCTTTCCATTATTTATTACCCAAGAATAAAATTTAAAGTTAAAAGCCATGGCTTGGGATATTTTTATCTCTTCTATCTAAGTCCCTTAATCTAGATTTCTTCAGTATACTATACCAGGTACGGTACTTGAAAAGACCTCAAAAGTGAGAACTGTGAATCTACATCTAAATCAATTACTCCTCACCTAGTGCTCTGCAGACATTTTGGGATTGCAGTTCATAGAATTTCCAGTGTTGTGCAAAAGTAATTCAGCAACAACTGAAGGGGATCAACAATTAATTTATAGTTGAAAATTAGCAGGTTCCCATGAGTCTCTGATCTCTTGCACCCAGAAGTACCAAGGCAAAAGCCTCAAGTTCACCTTATTTTTATGTAGATAAAGGCGGTCTGAGCATTTAGCAGAGGATCCATATTAGAGAAATAATTGCTTTACAACTGATCTAGTCCCAGAGGGAGACGTGGGTACCCATCATGTTTGTAAATCCTGAAAATCCTGCAGAGATGTTTGTGGAAATGCAATGCAGCAATTTTTATAGGCAAGCCCAATGGTTATTCTGACAGGCTGATTTTAGCAGCAGAAACTGCTAAACTGCTATGGTAACATAATAAGTTCTTCTAACACACATACCATCAATTAGTCTCTAACAGCACAATATGGGGAAAAAATCCATTAAGGATGTTGAGTGAGAGGTACAGAGAAGGACATCAAAGAATTAAAGAATAAACTCAAATGTTTACTTATAAGTGCACCACAAATGAATCCAACCTGAATTTTTATTCCATCCCATCACTCAGTATTGCCAAAAATCACCTCTCGCAAAATTCTTAGTCACTATTGGCTGCAAAGGTGCAGACTTGGGCTGGGACGGATTTTCTTTGGTTATTTCTGAGTGTTCGGGAATCTGATTTAGAGACTCTTTGCTCTGCCTGTTAACTTCCACATGTTCTGGACTGTAATTCCAGAATTCCCAGCCAGAACGGCCTTTGGCTGGGAATTGTATAGCCCAACTCTCGTCAGATTTATCAAGGGGGTCACCTGCATTATAATCCAAAAGTAGGTCTAAGAAAGAATCCCCTAGGATTTGGCTTCACCTATACTAAACTGACCCTTTAAGCTCCCTCCCCTCTTGCCTCGCCTCGCTCTCATTGGCTTACCCTCCCCAAAGCCCTTCCCTCCGCCGCGTGCGAAGGGCTAAGATTAATTTGGGCAGGCGCAGCACGCTTTTCGTTTCGCGTGCCTACCTGGTTGAGGAAGGTCAGGTATTTCCATTGGCCGCCATAACTATCGTCGTGCACTTTCCGGACCGACTTAGGCAACCCCAAATTTTGAGTCAGAGCGAAGATTGCCCAGAGGAAGCAGAGGAAGTGTAGCAGTGCCACAGCTCTCTGACCTCGCACGGCCAACGGCATGATCGTTCATTCCACGCCGCGGTGGGTAGAAGTGGTAATAAGGGATAAAAGTTTCAAAGCCGCGGCGGCGCCACGCGCCGGCGGATCCTCCGCGCAGGCGCTGAGAGGGAATTTGGCGCTCAATCGCCCGCCGCCATCTTGGCTGCCTTTGAAGCTTAAAAGGCGAATTTTGGACAGTTGACGCTTTCTCACCTCACAGAGGGCCGTGATGGACAGTTCTATGTCTCTATTTTTTTTGGGGGGGGGTTGAGAAAATAGTGATTCTCCCGGTGTAGGTTTCTTTATCCGATAAGTTTTCGGTGCAGATAGAGTTGAGAATATTTGCTATTTCTGAAGCTATAAGTTAATATAATATTTCCTTTATAAATTCGCTGCCGTTGTTAGGGGATGTTTTGTTCGCTCCCCCCGTGAGATAACGTTGGAATGGTACTGACCTGATTGAGATGGGAGGGGCCTAAGCATATGGGAGGATTATTTAGTTTAGGGCCTAAGAATCAATGGTGTCATAAGCCAACTTTATGAATGCAGACATTGAGTTTAGCATTTGATTTGAATAAATAATAAATTGAAAGTGTTGAGTTTTCCTTCCAGGTTTTATTTTATAACTTAGCTTTTTGCTGTTGTTTTGGTTTGTTAGGAATAATGGGGAGTTCAGGCTGGGGAAAAGGATGCACTTTTAGAAATAGGGGATAATTTTTGAGGGGGTGGGCACTGATGACATGAGACCTGATTAATGTTGAATGAGACACCACTAGGAAATCCCAGGCTCTAAACTTTTAGGATGTGGAAAAAATATTACAAAAGAAGGCAATTTCTGTATTGCAGACAAGAAAACTAGAATGACATGCCTTTGAAAACAGAAGGAACCAAGCTTTATATTTACTTCAAAATAGTTTTTTTTTTATCACAGATTAACATTTTTATTTTTTGTCTTCTAAACAAATTGTGGTAATTTACGTTTGTGTGTTATTTGTAAGCCACTTCAAAAGTATTTTGTGTGCAAAAGTATTTATTTTTAAATGCGAATACTGTATATTTGTGTAGGATAACTTGAAAAATTGAATATACTAGATTATTCTTTCTGTATGTGTTTACTGAAAAGTAAATTCTAATTGATTTTTGTGATCTGTTTCCGGGAAAATACTGTACTTTTGCAAACTTAGGACTCAATGTCAAGGGACATTGGGAAAGAAAGTACTTAAAATAAGTTAAATCACTATTTGAAGATCAAAGAAACTGTGGTTGATTTCCAGTGCAAAAAGGTATTTTGCTTGGTAAGTTAAGACTTAAGTGCTTCATATTTCCTTTGTATAGTTGTCCCATGGACCGTTATGGAATATCTGTTAACAACAATAGCTTACTGATATGTTTATGTGATGCTTCTGTAAGATATGTAAATTAGTAATCATAACCACAACTTCTTGTGGCAATGAATTTTACTTTGAGTAAAATATATCTGAATACACTCATAATAATTTAACTGACAAGAATAACCCATTGGCAATGTGAATCATATATATAAGTTCTTCTAAGTTGCTGCATTGAAAGAGTTATGCCCTCAGAAACTTATTTCCCGATTGCTCTTTAAGTATATTTAGCATGTAAAGTATAGAACAGCTTTGTTGTACTTTAACAAAATGCAGCTGGCTGACATATGGAAAGCTACTAGAAAAGCATCAGTTCTTGTTTCATTATACAGCTGAGTGCACAAGGAAACACAACACTTTTATGCTGTGCAAGAAAGTGCATTCAGTCATAGTTCCTCAGTTTTACACAGGAACTTGGAGGTCTTCTAGTTCAACCCCCTGCTCAAACAGGAGACCCTATACCATTTCAGACAATGGTTGTCCAATCTCTTCTTGAAAACCTCCACTGTTGGAGCACCTCAACTTCTATAGGCAAGCCATTCCACTGATGAATTGATCAGTGTGATCTTAACTGTCAGGAAATTTCTCCTTAGTTCTAGGTTGGTTCTCAAGACATTTGTACAGACTTGCTAGATCTTCAATATCCTTTGTACCTTATAAGTAGCACAGTTGGCTAAAATGACTGTCAAATCTATTGAGGCTACTGCTTATAAAAGTAATATGCAGCATAAAAAAAGTCTCCAAATTTAGGGAGAGTATACTTTGAGTACTTAATGAGCTTTTCTTGTCTTGCTTCTGGACTTTTTATAGATTTTACAAGTAGAATCCAGGATTATATATTTTATTCATTTAATCTATGAAGTAAAAATTAAAGTAACCAAGTGGCTCCTTTCCACTGTTCCTCCTGCAGTTAGCTTTCTTAAAGCTTATTGCTTGTCTATGTTTTCTACCAATAGAAGGCTTGGCACACTGGACCATTGTTTACTCATGGTTATTTGATTTAAGGCTCACTGAATTTTTTATCCATAAATAACTCTACAATTAGGTGGCTATTTTTTCTGTTTCTCTTTGTTTGGTTAGCATGTAGGCAGATGTTGACAGGTAAATGACAAGTCTTTAAAAAGTAAATGCTGTTGGTGATAGTGGTGGGTAGGATTGAAGTAGCTTGGTTTTTCAAGTGAAGCCCAAAGTTAGAAGTCTTTTGGGGCTGGTAAAAATATTTGGAATTTTGACAAAACATCCTGGTAATTTTCTGAAAATGGCTGCCATGGAGGATATGAGCAGTTACAAGTCCATTTCTCAGGAATAATAACACGTATGTATAAATACAATGTACAGGTTGTAATGCTCATTTACTTTTCCTGTAAATTTAGATGTCTATTTAATAACAAAAATGTATTTTTTTAAAAGCTGGATACTTTAATGTTAGTCTCAAGACTATTGAGCAAATTAGATGAGTTACCTTTACATTTCAAGATGATAATGTCTTTACCATAACTGATCTAAACAGAGCTGCAGTAGTAGAAATCTGGTGTTTCCTTGACAACTGATAAAAACACAAGTGCATAAAAACCAAGATAGAAGGATGCGGCACTCATAAATAGCGTGGGTTGGGACAGCAGTAGCTTAATCTGTTGAGGTTACATGTAAAGTGAAGAGAGAAAAGATTTGTGAGAAGTACAGTTATAAACTTCGTACCAGTAGCATTTGGATTGGATCTACAAAAATCATAGATGCAAGAGTCTGACCAAATCTGAATACAATTTGGTGTGTTTCAGGTATGCTTGAATTTTTTTTTCATGTTAACATATAGAAAGATTCATGAGCCAGTGTACCTTGAGGTAGTCATGATTCTTGTTTATGCTTTTTTTCTTTTTGGTGTCCATATGGAAGCATCCAGTAGTTAATATTTAATGGCTTTTCTGAGTTTATAAATCTGTATTTGTATAAGCTATTCTTACATCCTTACTGTGTTTTGAGATTTCAACCTTTCTTAATTTTTTGTCCTTACAAAGATGCAGATTTTTACTAAGAGTGTATGTTCAAGAGGCATTAAGAAAATGAAGGCATGCATGACTCCAAAACTGCATTTTTTTTTTTGAAATCTTAATTCTTTGAACAGAAAAGGAATTTGGTATTTTCTCCAATATTCTGCAAACAATTGGCACTCAATTTGCATATATAAAGTTTGTCCCATTTTTTATTTTTAAAGTATTAACAAAGAATGTTGCCATTTAAAATGTTACGTAAATAATTTCAGATTTTAAAATTTAAACCTCTGAAACCAAATATTCCACATGAGCATAATGAATTATATAAAGTTGAAAAACAATGCTTCTATTAAATTTCAATGCTCTGCAGCAGCTTTGATATTTTGTGAAAAACCTATGCTATAAATGGTAATTGATAGAAGAAATTTCACCAGATGAACTTTAAAAAAAGCAATTACAAAAAATTGTAATGAGTTCATCCAAAAGGTGTTAATAACTGCAGTAGGTAGTATTTCCAAAGCAAGAAGTTTGATGATTTTTATACCTCTACAACTGATTAGATTAGATTCAATTATCTAATCTTCTCCATAACAAGATCACTGACAGAAGGTGACACACCTGTGCACACTTGTTGCACTAATGACTAAATACAGTTTCCATTGTGAAATGAAATGTAAGTATAACTGGCAGATTGAAAGATCTGTCTTTAATAGCAATGGAGCTATTTGAGAGCCTAGTTTCTCGGTTTTTATAATGTTATATTAAGCAGGGATAATTCTTGAAAAACGAGAATATGAAAATTCTGTTTATAATGTAAAGTCATCTTTGATATATTCACACTTGAAAATTCCTAGATATGAACACGCTGAAGAGATAAGAAGGGCAGGGCGTGCCTCGTCCCGGGCTTTTCCAGCTGCCACTGCCCCGCCTTACCCTGCTACCCCGCCTTACCCTGCCTTACCCTGCCCGCCTTACCCTCCCCAGCTCAGCGTTCTTACCCTCATGGCTTCCTTTCCACTGAAGCTTGGTCTGGTTAGCCAGTTCTCTAACTGGGTTTGTGTAGGCCTTTTGTCTTTCGCCTCGGCCGCTTTGCTATGCCTGGAGGCCGCCACCGCTTCGTCCCCGCTACCCGGCATATCCCGTGTTCCGCATGGCAGCGACCCACAGCCTGACTTTCTGCCGCTGGAGAGTGTCGGCCTGCTCCATCAGCAGCCACAGCCCCCCCCCCCGTGGCGGCAGGCTTCGCCGCAGCAGCCCGCCTGGGACATAGAGGGGCAATACTATTTTTTAGAGAATGTTTATTGTGGGTGTGAGTATGCATGTAGATGAATGGTGGCCCTGTTATATATAAATTTATTATTGTATTTAGGGCGTATGAATGTGAAATCTTTTTACTTTTTTATGTATATAAACTGAGTGTGAATGTGTATTGAGTGTTTGGGGTATGAGAATGGTGGAGTCGGGGGTGGAGCCTGGTACCCCCTCTGCTGAGTGCAATAGCAAAAGTAGGGGGGGCAGGACTTACCCTTGGGCTTGGTTTGTATGGAAAGCGAGTCCGGTCAGGAAGGGAGAAGGCTGGTGAGGGTGGGGGTATTCCGGGGAGGGGAGAAGGTCGGAGCATCCCGGTCATGACTGGGATGGGCAGATATGGCGGGAGCCGAGGGGCAGGCCATCTTTGGGGAATGAGGACTCGCTATGTTAGAGCGATTCCTTGTTCCGGCTCCTCAAAAGGCTCATCCTGTAGTACTGGTGACAGGGGAGTACAGGGCCCTGATTGTAGGCTGCTGTTGCTTAATGCCAGGTCCATTGTCAGCAAAGCCCCTCTTGTCCGTGATTTAATATTGGACAGCGGGGCGGACCTGGCATGTATAACCGAAACCTGGCTGGGCCCTGAGGGGGGTGTTTCCCTCTCGGAGATGTGCCCGGACGGGTTTGTGGTGCTTCATCAGCCTCGACATCAGGGCAGGGGTGGGGGAGTGGCAGTCATCGCTCGGAAGTCCTTGAGCCCTCGTGGGATTCCTGCCCTGGAGGTTGTTGGGTGTGAGTCCCTCCTATTGAAGTTGGGTTCACGGGTTCAGTTGGGCTTGTTGCTGACGTACCTACCTCCCAGCTGCGTTGTAACAGCCCTGCCTGCGTTGCTGGAGTCAGTAGCCGGGTTGGCAGTGGAGTTCCCCAGACTTATAGTACTGGGGGACTTTAACCTGCCATCACTCGGCGATCGCTCAGAGGCGGCGCAGGAGTTCATGGCTTCCATGGCAACCATGGACCTGACCCAGGTAATTCAGGATCCAACTCATAGGGGTGGTCACACACTCGACTTTGTGTTTCTCTCGGGGCAATGGAGACATGATCTGGAATTAAGGGGAATAGAGATCTCGCCCTTGTCATGGACAGATCATTTCCTATTGAGGCTGGACTTCAGAGCATCACTCCCCCATTTCAGGGAGAGGGAGCCGACTAGGTGGTTCCGCCCCAGGCGCCTAATGGACCCAGATCGGTTCCAGGAGGAGCTTGGGGAGATACCTGACTCCCTTGTCCACAACTCGTCCGGGTCCCTGGTTGCGGCCTGGAATGAGGCAGCGTCCGGGGCCCTGGATCGAATTGCGCCTTTGCAACCTCTCTGTGGTGGTGGTCCCCAGAGGGCCCCTTGGTTTACTGAGGAGCTCCGGGAGATGAAGCGCCACAAGAGACGTCTAGAGCGACGTTGGAGGACCAGTAACTCTGAATCTGACCGATCACTATTAAGAGCCTATCTTAGGACTTATTTAGTGGCGATAAGGGCGGCAAAGCGTGTTCACTTTTCCGCACTTATTGCGTCCGCAGAATCTCGCCCGGCCGCCTTGTTTAGGGTGACCCGCTCCCTTCTTAAAGTGGAGGAGGCGGAGGAACCCTTGCAGGGGAGAGCTGAGGAGTTTGTTCAGTTTCTGTCGGACAAAATCGCTCAGATTCAGAGAGACCTGGACTCCGACTGGGCAGTGCCAGCCGAGTTGCCAGGGGCTGGTCTTAGTCATGTTATCTGGAGCGAGTTTGAGCCTGTGACCCCTGATGAAGTGGACAAGGCCGTGAGGGCAATGAATGCCGCCACCTGTTTATTGGACCCATGCCCCTCCTGGCTGGTTTCTGCCAGTAGGGAGGTGACACGAGGCTGGCTCCAGGCGATAATCAACACCTCCTTGATGGAGGGGTCTTTCCCGCAACCTTTAAAGGAAGCGGTGGTGAGGCCCCTCCTCAAGAAGCCTTCCCTGGACCCAGCTGTTTTGAAGAACTTTCGTCCCGTCTCCAACCTCCCCTTTGTGGGGAAGGTTGTAGAGAAGGTGGTGGCGTCTCAACTCTTGCGATCCTTGGATGAAACCAATTATCTGGACCCTTTTCAATCTGGTTTCAGGCCCGGCTACAGCACTGAGACTGCTTTGGTCGCACTGACCGATGACCTCTGGCGAGCCCGGGATAGGGGTTATTCCTCTATCCTGGTGCTTCTTGACCTCTCAGCGGCTTTCGATACCATCGACCATGGTATCCTTCTGCGTCGTCTCGGAGAGGTGGGGGTGGGCGGCACCGTATTGCGGTGGTTCTCCTCCTACCTCTCTGACAGGTCGCAGTCGGTGTTGGCGGGCGGACAGAGATTATGGGGTGCCTCAGGGCTCGGTCCTGTCCCCCCTCCTTTTTAACATCTACATGAAACCGCTGGGTGAGATCATTCGGCGACACAGGGTGAGGTATCATCAGTACGCGGATGATACCCAATTGTATATCTCCACCCCGTGTCCTTTCAGTGAAGCAGTCGACGTGATGTGCCGGTGCCTGGAAGATGTGAGGGTCTGGATGGGGGTGAACAGGCTTAGACTCAACCCTGACAAGACCGAGTGGCTCTGGGTCTTGCCTCCCAAAGGCCAACTGGATGGTCCATCTTTAGTCCTGGGGGGGGCAAATTTACCTCCCTCAGTGCAGGCACGCAACTTGGGTGTCCTCCTGGACTCACAGCTAAATTTGGAACAACATCTATCGGCTGTGGCCAGGGGGACCTTTGCACAGGTTCGCCTAGTGCACCAGTTGTGGCCTTATTTGGACCGGGAGGCTTTACTCACAGTCACTCATGCCCTTGTCACCTCAAGACTGGATTACTGTAACGCGCTCTACATGGGGCTACCCTTGAAGGGTGTTCGGAGGCTGCAGTTGGTTCAGAACGCAGCCGCGAGAGCGATTGTGGGCGCGCCAAGGTACGCCCACGTGTCACCTATCCTCCGCGAGCTGCACTGGCTTCCTGTGGGTCTCCGGACGCAATTCAAGGTGTTGGTTATCACCTTTAAAGCCCTTCATGGCATAGGGCCAGGTTACCTACAGGACCGCATTCTGCCGCACAGCTCCCAGAGACCGGTGAGATCCCATAGATTGGGCCTCCTTCGGGTCCCGTCGGCCAGACAATGTCGGCTGGCGGGCCCTCGGGGAAGGGCCTTTTCTGTGGTGGCTCCGACCTGGTGGAATCAATTTCCCCCCGAGGTGCGAACTGCTCCCACCCTGCCGGCCTTTAAGAAAGCCGTTAAAACTCTCCTGTTCCGGCAGGCCTGGGACTGATGTCCCCGGGGGGCCGGGATATGATCGGACTCGTGGTATGATTGGATTATTTTATTGTTTTACGACTGTTTTTAATTTTGTATGCCACCCTGAGTCCTTTGGGATTGGGCGGCATATAAATATTTGTAAATAAAAAAAATAAAATAAAAAAAAATAATACCGAGGGTGCCAGACCTACCTCTGGAGGCAAGGTGTTCTATTGCATTATTGGAGCTGTTACAGAGAAGGGTTGCCTCTAGGCCAGGGGTAGGCAACCTTGGCTCTTTTACAACTTGTGGACTTCAATTCCCAGAAAAACTGGCTAAGGGATTCTGGGAGTTGAAGTCCACAAGTCATAAAAGAGCCAAGGTTGCCTACCCCTGCGTCTAGGCCCTTGTCCTTTTATTAGTACAGCTGTGTTCAATAGAGTTTACATTTGCTTTTGGATGATATTGTAGAATTCATAGACTATTTTTATGTGAGATATACCGAGAATGAGTAAAAGCAATGAATCCAATGCCAAAGTTTCTTAGTAATTAATCCCTTAGTGTGTAGACTTTTAACGTTAATACAGCCACCTTAGTTACCTTCAGATGAGTATGCAGAATAGCAAGACCTTGTCAACAGTTATTCATCTTTAATTTTATTAATTTGGTACAAGTTCCATATGTTATATGCACAGAAAGAAAAATTGCTTCCTTGTACTGTAAAGTTGATTAATTCAATATGTTTGCCTAATTGATGTCAAGGATATGCCAACTTGTTCCTTGACATGTACACTTGCCTATAACCATTGGCTAGTTTTAAAGAAGCTACTCTCAACTTTCACCTGCAGCATACTGGAGTAAACCCTTTTAAAATATTTTGAGCATTGTAAAAGTGCTGACTAGTTATACTGGAGGTAGTTACAGTAGAGGTAGTCCTTGCTTAATGACCAGTCACTTAATGACCATTCAAACTTATGATGGACTCAAGAAAAGTTACTTATGACCCATCCTCAAAGTTACAACTTCTGCCCACCCCCTGCTGATTATGATTGCATTTTGGGCACTTGACAATTGGCTTGCATTTATGACTGATTGCAGTGTCCCACAATCACTTGAACACAATTTGCAACCCTTTTGCCATTTTCCAGCAGAAAATGATAAAAAAAACACCTGTTGGATATGTTGGATTCACTAAATGACTACACAATTCATTTAATAATAGCGACTTGTTTAACAATTATTCTAAAAGCGGTTATGCAGTGACGCTTCATTGTGGGCATAAATTGTAAAATAAATTTGAATGCTTCCAAAAAGAGCACTCTTAGCATTTCTAATCAAGATAAGAAAAACAGAAGCAGCAATAGGAAAACACAGAAGCTTACAAATGGAAGTCCACGTCCTTTGGATCCTTACTAACATTTTTTGTTTGAGATGGAGTCTGACAACTGCAGTGGAAAGACTTCTGCATTTCCAATCCTGTACAGTAAGTTGGGATAAGATGGCAGACCCCATTTGTCACATATGCAGTAGATAAATACATAGCGCTATTTGTCTGATTTATAAAAATCATTAAACTCTAGCCTAAACAAACAGACATCTGCATGTAATGTTTGCATCTTTGGAAAAGAACTGAGCTCATTTCCACAGTTTTTTTTTTCTTTAAGAATCAGGTAAGTCTGTTTAAATTCAGCAGTTTAGCACACCAATAAGACCATTGCATGATGGACATATTGATGTGCTCCTTTAAGAATCAGAATTAGAAATCTTTATTTGGTCATAGACTAGGAAATAAAACAAAAAATCATAATTAGGATAAGAAAGGAAAAAAATATTTTAAAATAACTAAGAAGGTTTAGATGAGCTATCTTGACATACTGTAGAGCAGGGGTGTTAAACTCAATTTCATTGAGGGCCGCATCAGCATTGCGGTTGCCCTCGGGGGGACAGGTGGGTGTGGCCAGAGTGGGTGCGGCCTACTGGGTGGGTGTGGATGGAGTGGGTGTGGCCTACTGGGTGGGTGTGGATGGAGTGGGTGTGGCCTACTGGGTGGGCATGGCCAGCTCTACATTGTTTGTGTCAGTGGTGCCTGTGGGGGCCTGGGAAGGAATGGGACAGATCTGAGGGTCTCTGGCAGAAGGGGGTGGGACCAGGACAAGTGCCAAGGCATGGTCCACTGGAGGAGCCTCACTGTTCCTCTCAGGCCATGTTGGGGAGGGCTGGATGGTGGGGCAGGCTGCCCGGAGCCCTGGGCAGCAGAGGTCAAACACCCAGTCTGGCCCTCGAGCACCCGCGGCATCAAGCCCAGCCCCACTTCCCCAAGGGGACACCCAGCTACACTTACCTCTTCTTCAAGGCTGCTGCTGCTGTGCTTGCTCTCCTTAGCCAGGTTGTTCATGATGGGTACGAGGGCAAAGTCAGAGGGAGGCCCATTCTCTCTCCATGGGAGGAGACCCGGCTTTGTATCCAAAGCTTCCTTAGCAATAGGATGGGAGACCCCCAGGATAGGCCAGGAGGAGGAGGCAAGGGGATGGTGAAAGGACAGCAAGGCAGGACCAAGGCAGGACTTCCCTCAGACCCTCCCTCTCCTTTCCTTCTTTCCTTTCTTCCTAAGTACACGGTGGGAAAATATTTAAGATGAGGGAGGGAGAAAAACAGGCAAGAAACGCAGCTGGGGAGGTGTCACCCTTCATGAGGAATGAAGAAATGCACCATCGTCTGGAAGTGGCCAGCATATGGCCCTCACCTACTTCACATATCTGGCTTGGTGGGCTCTAGGGGAGGGGATGCCATGAGCAGCGTGAGAGTCAACGTTACCTACGCAATGCCACCCAGCCCCCAGCCTGCCCGGTCTCGGCAGGCAGCGGGATGCTCTTCACAGTGCCAAAAGGTTGAACCGGGCGTTGCGAAGTTTGCCAGTATACACCTTGCTGCCTGCTGAAACTGGGCAGGCTGGGGGCTAGGCAGCATTGCACTTCTCATCAGATTCACGCCATCCGGCTCAGCCTCTCGGCGCTGTGAGGAGAGCGCCCTGCTGCCTGCCGAAACCCCTCCCCCGGAGCCCATCAAGCCGGATATGTGAAGTAGGCCAGGGCCATTTGCTGGCCACTTCCAGGTGATGGTGCATTTCTTCATTCCTCATAAAGGGTGACACCTCCCCAGCATTCATCCAGGGGGGCGGGGCCAACGCAGCAGGGGCTGGTTCCTCGCTGTTTCCAGATGGCCTTGTGGCGCTAAGACTGAATGCGTTTCAGCATAGATGGCCACCACAAAATTGTACATTGGCTCCCTCCCGGCCGGCCAGGGCCAAGACAGCGGGGGCCGTTCCCACACTGTTTCCAGGATGGCTTCGCGTGCCACATGAAACCACTTTGTGGCCCGCATATGGCCCCTGGGCCTTGTGTTTGACATTTCTGCTGTAGAGACTATAGAATGGTACCTAGCTGTGATCAAATAAGTAAAATCAGACTGTTCTGATAATAAGACAAAACAAGTTAAGCTGGCCAGGATGCAAAGAAAGAATGGAAATAATAATTCCTGGTTAGCGTCAGTGTAGAGGAGAACAATACAAAATAATATGTTCCATTGTTTCAGTTATTCCTTCACTGCATGCACACAGTCTCTACTTGAAAGGGATCTTTTGGTATCTCCCTTCAGTAACAGCTGCTGGAAAGACATTCAATGGAACCAGGGATAAGGTCTTTCTAAATTTCAGAATTGTTATGTGGCTAAAGTATCTGACTGTTTGGAGAAGGTGTGCAGAGTGGCTCAAGATGTTCCTTGGTAGAATGGGTAAGTCTGCTTGCAGCTCTAAATCAATGGCCCATTGTTTAAGATAAGCTACTGTGTGATCATAGCTGTTCAGGGTGATGGCTGGCCGTGAAAAGCCATAAAATTGCGGTTTAGCACATAACGTCTGGCATCCAAAAGATTGAAAGCTATTGGCCATAATTAAGGGGATCAATCTGGCTGAAAAAAAAAGGGAGACCTTTAACCCAGTAGGAAAAAATCCAGGCAGAGGTTTCTATTTTGAGTAGGCTAGCTTCACGGTAAAGCACATTGTTCATAATGAAGTACTTAAAATATAGATCTCAAAAACTTGGATTGAACTCTTTCAAGAGAAAGGAATGACTTTTGGGGGTCCAATTGAAGACCAAAAAGAGTTGGATATGGATCTTAGCCAAGAAGACTTAATTGCAGTAGGCATATGCTGAGTTTCTTTGCCGAAGTAAAAATTATAGAGCCGATGCTGGTTTTTGTGCATTTAGGATAATGTAATAAATGTGAAATATATGGTTGCCTGTGGCATGGAGGACAATTTCCAGCTATTGAAGATCTTGACTTGCTCTATTAAATGATTATTTAGCTCCCAGACATGCAAAATTAATCTTTGCTCATGAAGGTGGGAGAAATTGAGTGGATGAAGCTCTTGAAAAAGAAATAATCAGAGCAGAAATCAAAGTACAGGTAGTCCTTACTTTAAAGTTACAATAGCACTGAAAAAAAGTGACTTATGACAGTTTTTCACACTTAGGACTGTTGCAGCATCCCCATGGTCACATGATCAAAATTCAGATGCTTGGCAAGTGGTTCATATTTAGGACAATTGCAGTGTCCCAGGATCATGTGATCAAGTTTTGTGATCTTCTGACAAGCAAAGTCAATGGGGAATCCAGATTCACTTAACCATATTACTAACTTAACAAATGCAATGATTAACTTAACAAACTGTGGCAAGAAGAGTAGTAAAATGGGGCAAGCTCACTTAACAAATGTTTCACTTAGCAAGATAAATTTTGGGCTCAATTGTGGTCGTAACTCGAGAACTACCTATATTCAGGATGAGTAGTGAAGTGAAAATGATTTGTGTGTGAAGTTTGAAATTAGTTTGCAAAATGCTGCAATTTACCTGTAGTGAGAACGACTGTATGGCTCAAAATTTATGAGTTTGATACTGTTTTCCTTTTACCGTCTTGAATTTTAGCCATCCTCTCATATGTTCTTTTGACAGGGTTCAGGTGCAAGTTATCTGGCACCCAAATAGTCTCCAACACAATCAAAAGGCATTGTCTGTATGCCCCACCCTTCCTTCAAATGAGAAAAATGATGGCAATTCAGTAGGAAAACAGTGCTAACAGATGTTGGAGCTCCCTAGATTCCAAGAAATGTTTGAATGATGCATAGCATAATAACTGCACAATGCCAGTTTTGTATGGAAGCCATTCTAGGTCTTGAGGAACCCAAGAGCTTGAGAAAAGAGCCTTGTAAATTACTTTAAAGCCTTTTGCTGATACAAATAGTCCTTCCTTAATAACTACTAGTTCAGCAACGGTTTAAAGTTATTCTGGCGCCGAATCAGTGGTAGTTATGGCTGTGAAGGTTACATGCCTCCCTCCCCAGCCTTCCTGTGCACTGCAAAGTCCCCTCTTTCCCTTGGCCTCCTTTTGCTCGCATGCATCTGCAAGCAAAGAAGCCTTCCCTTGGCTTCTCTTCACTTGCTCAATGCTGCACACTCTGTCCTGCAACTTGCCTGTGCTCACATGCACCTGTGTCTTTCTTCCCTTGATGCTGCAGTTCGTCGCTCCCTTCCCCCACTTCATGCTTGTTGGGCCTGCAAGATCATCCCCAACAATCCCATACTCCTTACCTCGGGCTCTCACTGCTTCCCGCTTAATGACCATCTTGCATCTTGGGATTATAATAGCAACCTGCCTGGATTGCCATCACTAAGGGATGCAGTCACATGCTTTATGACTGTATTGGTTAGCAATGATGGTCCTGTTTCCAATTGTCATTGTAATCTGAGAACTATCTATTGCTTGTATAACGGCATAATAACAGCACAAACAAATCTCTCATTTCTGTTAGTAAAGAGTCCTGGTGATTTCATTCTGTTCCTTTTGAGGCAGTGGTTGAAATACCATGGGGGCTCATACTACAAAAAAGCAATCCCTCATTTCCCCAAGAAGCTGCAGACGTGATTAATCCACTTTCCATGAGTGAGGGAGCCAAGGAGAAGTATTGGAAAGAGAACTTTGAGTTATTTAAGGTTAAGGCAAACATGCAAGTAAAGCAGACGAACTGAGTTTAGTACATATGACTTTGTGTTTTGTGTCAGCAGCACTGTGATATAACTTTGTCCACAAAATAGAAGTAATCTTAGATAGGCTTAAATTAGTAACTCTGAATTTAAGATTTATTGTGTCCCAAAGACATTCTTGGCATTACAGGGATTGGAAAATATATATTTATATCCCAGATTATATAAAACATAAGTGACTAAAACAGAAGGTAATTAGGAGCTTTGTATGATTCTACCATCATTTGCTGTTTAGAGAAAAACAAGATTGCTGAACTGATATCCTTGAGATGGAAATTTCTGTTTTTAAAAGAATTTAAAATTCTACCATATAAATTATTTTCAGGTCTAAGGAGCACCATATTTGTGAAAAGAATGGTCATTTTAATTTGTGATGTTTTTCTATATTCATCTTAATTTAAAAAATAGTCAGAGACAGCAGGCAACAATTTTGACAGTTGTAGTACTATTGGATTGGGCTAATTTGATGTTCTGAGAGATTATATTTTGCAGAATATCTGTATACTATTAAAACTCTTGGGCCTGTGGTTTGTAACATTCAATTGGGTGTAATGTTGCATCATAGGACAACAGTTTTTGAACCAACCTACTTCAGATCAGCTAACTTATAGAATGTGACTAAAATCTGCGATATAAATATAAATTTTCCAAGCCCTGTAATGCCAAGGATGGCAGACTAGGATGTATAGGAATAAAACAAAAACATCCCAGGCCATTAGGAAATGTTGCAATTGTGTAACAAACTCCTCTGACTAATGAGATATTCCAGGGACAGTGCTGAATTAAGAATATTTGTGTAGAATCATTAATAGTTTCTGTTAATGGTTTTTTAAAACCGCACACTGCTGTTCAGAAGGTCTTGCGGAAAGTCAACACTCGGAAAGCTGCAGGTCTTGATAATATCCCTGGGTGAGTACTTAAGGAGTGTGCTGACCAGCTGGCTACTGTTCTCACAGACATCTGCAATCTCTTGTTGCATCAGGCCGTGGTTCCATCATGTTTTAAGTCTGCAATCATTGTACCAGTGCCCCCCAAAACTAAAATCACATGCTTTAATGCTTACCGTCCAGTTGCACTCACTTCCATTATGATGAAGTGTTTTGAGAGATTGGTAAAGGACTACATGGTTTCATGCCTTCCCCCTACATTTGACTCATTACAGTTTGCCTATCAGAATAATTGCTCTGTAGAAGATGCACTTTCCTGTGTGTTTCATCTTAGCTTGGCGCACCTGGAGGGGAATAATACTCATGTACGAATGCTGTTTGTGGATTTTAGTTCAGCATTCAACACAATCATCCCTCAGCATCTGCTGAACAAACTGGGCCTATTAGGTTTTAATACTCCTTTATGTAATTGGATACTTGATTTCCTTATTGATAGGCCCCAGGTTGTGTGAGTTGGAAAGAAAGTTTCCAATTCCATCTCCTTGAGTACAGGTGTTCCACAAGGCTGTGTCCTGAGTCTGCTGCTGTTCACCTTGATGACCCACGACTGCTGTGCCAAATCTGCTACGAATCATATTGTGAAGTATATAGACAACATGGCAGTGGTGGGTCTTATCCGGGATGACAATGAAGATGCTTATAGAGAAGAGGTGAAGGCTCTGGTGGACTAGTGCTATAAAAGTAATCTGGTTCTTAATGTTGATAAAACAGAGGAGATCATTGTAGATTTCAGAAAGAGATGGCATAGTCATACTCCACTCAGTATCAAGGATGCAGCTGTAGAGGTGGCCAACAGTATTAAGTATCTGGGGGTGCAGATAACTAACAATCTGAATTGGTCTCTCCACACGTCATCCTTAGTGAAGCATGCAAACCCGCATCTGCATTTCCTGTGTCAGATGAGGAGAGCACATCTTTCTCCTTCTGTCCTACCACTTTTTACAGAGGCACAATTGAAAGCACTTTAACAAATGGCATCACTGTCTGGTTTGGTGGCAGCAGTGCCTCAGATAGAAAGTCCATATAGAGAGTGGTCAGGACAGCCGAGAAGATCATAGGAAGCTTGCTCCCTGGTATTCAGGATGCTGCTTATAAGCACTATGTGCTTAGAGCTCAAAGCATTGTTAGAGACTCCACACACCCACTTTACGGTCTGTTTCTGTAGATCACCTCTGGGAGGAGGTTTCAAAGTATTTCTAGCAGGACTACCCGATTCTGTAATAGCTTTGTTCCCTATGCCATCTATCTAGTAAACTCGCAAGATTCGTTTTTCTCACCATGCACATGTATACATAAGCTGAACTAGACTGTTGTTTCTCTGTGTCATATAATATATGTGGGTACATGCATAATTCTGTATTTATTTATTTATTTTTGTCATATTTATGGAGTGTATATCGAAAGTGGTGATCCTTTGAGAGCTGTATACAACGAAATTTCATTTTAATGTATGCCGATTAGTGTACATTCAAAGCTACAATAAAGTTTCTATTCTATTCTATTCTATTCTATTCTATTCTATTCTATTCTATTCTATTCTATTCTATTCTATTCTATTCTATTCTATTCTATTCTATTCCTTCTCCTTAATTGGGAGAACCTTTTATTTCTAAATTTGCTTTAGTTGTGTCTTACATATTCTAAAACCTATATTTTTATACCAATACAACAATTGAGCCCAAAATTTCTGGTGCTGTGTGAGTTGTTAAGTGAGTTTTGCTCCATTTTACAATCTTTCTTGCCAAAGCTGATAAGTGAACCATTGCAGATGTTAAGCTAGTAACGCAGTTGTTAAATGTATCTGGCTTCCCCGTTGTCAAAAGATCATAAAAGGGACACTGCAATCACCATAAATATGAGTCAATTGCCAAGTGTCAGAATTTTGACCATGGGGATGCTGCAGCAGTCATAAGTGAAAAATGGTCATAAGTCACTTTTTCAGTGCCATTGTAACTTTGAATGGTCACTAAATGAACTGTTGCAAGTTGAGAACTACCTGTAGTTGTGGTGGCAGGCTTAAATGTTAAACATTAAAGTGGTTTGGGCATAAGAATATCTGTCAGATTGTCCAAATGTAGACTGATTTATACTGTCATAGTTCCGATAAATGAAACCATTTAAAAGAACTTTAAGGCAAAGATTTCTTCCTTAAAGAACATTTTATTTTGGAAACAAGATATTGGCATGTACAAAGGTGAACCCAAGACTAAATTCCCCTCCCCTAAGTTACAAAGTTGCAAGCTACATTTCCTACCCCAAATTGCTGTCATAAATCACATTCACCAATTGTTAGAAAACATGGTCATTGCTCCAGCCCTGCCAAAATGTTATCAGCAATGACCTTGGTTCCCATACATGTGAATTGTTTGGCTAATTGAGAATTGCCCTCCACCTTCCTCCTCCTAACTAAAAAATGTGGCAACAAAAACAAAATGAAAATGGCTTCAATTCGGTTTGTCACAGCATTAACTTATACTATTTACATAAAATGATGTATTCTGGGTGGTACTCATCATGGCTGTTACTGACCTCTAGTTTGATGGTTGCTTTCTTTCACTTCACTTGGACCCTCTGGACATCACTGCCGATACAGATTGATGAATGTTACGCAGTTAATTTCAAAACTTTCACAATTGCATTGACAACATTTATATTACATTATATCAATGACATGATGTATAAAGTCAGGAAGATGGTTACCCCTCAGTTACACTGAGCAAAGAGCTCCACTCCAAATACTGGGGAGGGAGGAAAGCTGAACAAGGTTATGCACTGTCACTCAAGATTTTGCCGGGTTAGTTACAGCAGTATTAGCCCCAGATGTAGGGCTGTCTTGAAGAGAAGAACAACCTTTGAATTAATGATGAAACATCAGTCAATGTCTAAACAGATGAACTGCAGATTTTCCAGAGTTTGGAAAGGGGCATATATGAGATATAAATAACTCATAAATAAGCCCAAGTAATTAAATCTGATAAAGATTTGGAAGCATTGAACATAATTATTGCCATTGCCTACGAAGCCAAAATTAAAACTATAGAAGAAAAGGAACACTTTTGTATTAACTTTGATAGATTGTAGTAAGTTGAACTATGTAAAGTTCAGGGGCAACTCACCAGAAACAACTGAAAAATAATGAATCTATCTTAGGAAGTAATAGTAAATAGTAGTAAAGTTGGAAGGGACCTTGGAGGTCATCTAGTCCAACCTCCTGCTCATTTTGGACAAATGACTGTCCAATCTCTTCTTAAAAACTTTCAGTGTTGGAGCATGCACCGCTTCTGAAGGCAGGTTGTTCCACTGGTTAATTGTTCTAACTGTCAGGAAGTTTCTCTTTAGTTCTAGGTTGCTTCTCTCCTTGCTTAGTTTCCAGCTGTTGCTTCTTGTCCTGCCTTCAGGCACTTTGGAGAACAGCTTGACTCCCTCTTCTTTGTGGCAGTCCCTGAAATATTGGAATACTGCTATCATGTCTCCCCCTCATCGTTCTCTTCATTAAACTAGACATACCCAGTTCCAGCAGCCGTTCCTTATATGCTTTAGCCTCCGGTCCCCTAATCATCTTTGTTGCTCTTCTCTGTACTCTTTCTAGAGTCGCAACATCTTTTTTACATCGCGGTGACCAAAACTGGATGCAATATTCCAAGTGTGGCCTTACCAAGGCATTGTAAAGTGGTATTAACACTTCACGTGCTCTTGATTCTATCCCTCTGTTAATGCAGCCTAGCACTGTGTTGGCCTTTTTGGCAGCTGCAAAACACTGCTGGCTCATATTAGGTGATTGTCCACTAGGACTCCGAGGTCCCTCTCACAGTTACTACTATTGAGCAAGGTACCCCTTATACTATACCTGTGCATTTGGTTTTTCTTGCTTAAATGTAGAATCTTGCTTTTTTCATCCCTGAATTTCATTTTGTTAGATAGTGCCCAGTGTTCATGTCTGTCCAGATCCTTCTGTATCTTAAGCCTGTCTTTTGGAGTGTTGGCTATTCCTGCCAGCTTGGTGTCGTCTACAAATTTGATGAGTTCCCCATCTATCCCCTCGTCCAAATCGTTGATGAAGATGTTGAAGAGCACTGGGCCCAGAACAGAGCCCTGGGGCACCCCACTACACACTTCCCTCCATGTAGATGCGGTTCCATTGAGGACCACACGTTGAGTACGGCTGGTCAGCCAGCTACGGATCCATCTCGTGGTGATGCTGTCTACCTCACATTTTTCTATCTTGTCAAGTAGTAGGTTGTGATCTACTTTATCAAATGCCTTACTAAAGTCCAAGTAAATTATGTCCACAGCATTCCTCTGATCCACTAATTTTGTCACTTGGTCAAAGAATGCAATAAGATTTGTCTGGCATGATCTATTTTTGACAAACCCAAGTAGCTCTCTTGAATGCTCAAAATGGAATAGTTTTGATTCTTTGTTACTGTTAGTGTTTTATCTTTATTGAATACTGGATTTACTGGTTCTTTTTCTTTTCAAACTGGAAAAAAATCCTTCTCAGCATCCTTCATTAACTTCAATTTATTCAAACTTTTGCTTTCCTGACACTGGCTATATAGTTCTGGACTACCTGTCTATACTTCTCCTCCCATTTCTTTGTAGTTTTCATATGTTCATTAGGCTCTTTGAGTAGCCACATTGGCTTCTTTTACTAGTTCCCATTTTTTGCAATTGTATTTTCAATGTTTTTAGGAACTCTTGCCTATCTTGAGCTATTTTTCTCATTAGGTTCTGCATGGGGTCTTATCGTAGCTCTGAGGTTATAGGTGTTTATTAAAAACTCAAGCTCTTTTATCTCCTATACACTTAGTATATAAATGAAATCCATGATTTTTTATGAACTAATTTTATTTTTTCTTCTTTTCTTTGAATGGCTTAAGAGGTCTCATTTTAGCACTAATATTTTTTGCATTGCACAAGTGTTTATCTAAAATCTTTACCTGTGGGTTTTTTGTTACCATTCTCCAAACAATTCATTTTAAAGCCCTCCTAATAAGGATATGCACTGGTCAAAATATTTATACCAGTCCATATATGGTACAGTCCATCCTGTTTCAACAGTCTGTTATATACAGTGAGGGGAAAAATGATTTGATCCCCTGCTGATTTTGTATGTTTGCTCACTGACAAAGAAATGATCAGTCTATAATTTTAATGATAGATTTATTTTAACAGTGAGAAACAGAATAACAACAAAAAAATCCAGAAAAACGCATTTCAAAAAAGCTATGCTGTGAAGGACTGAAATCCCGCAGCACCCACAAAGTCCCATTGCTCAAGAAAGCACATGTACAGGCCCGTCTGAAGTTTGCCAATGAACATTTGAATGATTCAGAGGACAACTGGGTGAAAGTGTTGTGGTCAGATGAGAACAAAATTGAGCTCTTTGGCATCAACTCAACTTGCCGTGTTTGGAGAAAGAATGCTGCCTATGACCCCAAGAACACCATCCCCACCGTCAAACACGGAGATGGAAACATTATGCTTTGGGGTGTTTTTCTGCTAAGGTGACAGGACAACTTCACTGCATCAAAGTGACGATGGACAGGGCTGTGTACCGTCAAATCTTGGGTGAGAACCTCCTTTCCTCATCCAGGGCATTTAAAATGGGTCGTGGATGAGTATTCCAACATGACAATGACCCAAATCACACGGTCAAGGCAACAAAGGAGTGACTCAAGAAGAAGCACATTAAGGTCCTGGAGTGGCCTAGCCAATCTCCAGACTTTAATCCTATAGAAAATCTGTGGAGGGAGCTGAAGGTTCGAGCTGCCAAATGTCAGCCTCAAAACCTTAATGACTTGATGAGGATCTGCAAAGAGAAGTGGGACAAAATCCCTCCTGAGATGTGCGCAAACCTGGTGGCCAGCTACAAGAAATGTCTGACCTCTGTGATTGCCAACAAGGGTTTTGCCACCAAGTACTAAGTCATTTTTTGCAAAGGGGTCAAATACTTATTGCACTCATTAAAATGCAAATCAATTTATAACTTTTTTAAAATGCGTTTTTCTGGATTTTTTTTTGTTATTCTGTCTCTCACTGTTAAAATAAATTTACCATTAAAATTATAGACTGATCATTTCTTTGTCAGTGGGCAAACGTACAAAATCAGCAGGGGATCAAATAATTTTTTCCCCTCATTGTAGGTCAAAAAGACTGTTGCCCCAGAACCCAAATCTCTGTTTACAGCATCTGTGTAGCCAATCTAGTATTCTTTCCCTTTTCATTTATCTTCTAAGGTTGGATGAGAATGCCCTGGGGTCTTGAGCTTTCTTCCAAGATTATTAAATGTGATAGTTGCAGCTGTTCTTTGCAGTGTCATTTGTCCCCACCTGTATCAACAGAAGAGATAATTGTTATTGAACTTGTTAAATCTTGAAAATTGTTTGGTCATGTCCATGAATCTGGCACACATCTCCCTTCCTGAGCTGATGAATCCAGTCAGCATCCATCTGTTTCCGTTGCTTTTAATAATGAAATACCAATAACCAGAGCTATTCTTGTCTGCTTGTGTGGCTGTGTTGCAGCTCCTGTCTTTAGGGTCCCATTGCTTTGTCTTCTGTACTGCAATATTTCTTTTTCTCCACCTCAACCCTCAAGAGTTTATTTCATTTGTAAGGAAGGCTCTGCAAATTATTTGAGTGCTTGTCTTTGCTTGTCACTCTGATTCCTTGTTCTTATAAGTTCTGTCTCTAATAATAATAATAATAGTAGTAAAGTTGGAAGGGACCTTGGAGGTCATCTAGTCCAACCCCCTGCTCGGGCAGGAAACCCTACACCATTTCGGACAAGTGGCTGTCCAGTCTCTTCTTAAAAACTTCCAGTGTTGGAGCATTTACTGCTTCTGGAGGCAGGCTGTTCCACTGGTTAATTGTTCTCACTGTCAGGAAGTTTCTCCTTAGTTCTAGGTTGCTTCTCTCCTTGATTAGTTTCCACCCGTTGCTTCTTGTCCTGCCTTCAGGTGCTTTGGAAAATAGCTTAATTCCCTCTTCTTTATGGCAGCCCCTGAGATATTGGAACACTGCTATCATGTCCCCCCTTGTCCTTCTCTTCGTTAAACTAGACATACCCAATTCTAGCAACCGTTTCTTATATGTTTTGGTCTTCCTTATAGAAAGTTCCTTCCATTGCCTGTTTCTGTTGTAGAGCATCTTCTGTTTAAACAAAACCATCCTTGTTTCTTCTTATCAGCTAAAGAGACAGTGGTTGCTGCTCCACTGTTCTCTCTCATGTTTTGACTTTTTCTTCAAGGATTGCTATGAACTTTGTTGCAAATCTGTTCCAGATTATTTTCTTTTTTTTTTTACCTTTTTTTGTAATTTTTTAATGAAAGTTTTACAAAGAAAAAAACCCTGACAGAGTAAAAGCAATACAAAAGAAAAAAAACAACAGAAGTACAGAAAGAAAGAATAAAAAGAAATAGAATCTCGCAATTTCCTTTGCATCAAATATAAGTACAATTGCCAAAATATCTCTTCCTTTATGATCAGAAAATAATTCATTCTTTTCTAGTATCCAGGGATTTTTTTCTAGTCATCAAAACTACAAATCATAGGTGGAGTTTTTCCATTTTATGCAAAAAGACTGTAAGGGGTTTCCAGTCAGTCACAAATATAGACATTGCTTTTTTCTCTAACCGAAGAGGTTAATTAAACCAGCTCCACAAGTTTCATCTTCACTATCCATTCCTCTGTTGTAGGTAGTGTTGAGGTTTTCCACTTTTGAGCATATGATAGTCTTGCTACAGTTGTCATATATAAAAGCAAAGTTCTATGACTTTTTTCTAGTTGTTTTTCCATTAGTCCCCAAAGAAAAGTCTGATTTCAGTTGTACTTTAACTTAAACTTCAGCAGTGTGTTTTGGTCAGTTTTGGAGAGTCTTTGGGACCCTTAAGGATGGGAATAGAAGTTGCTTGCTTCCAAGTTCTCCTTTCCCATTGCCAGCCCTAAAAGGTAGGCTAGCCCAAGAAACACACCACATGTGATTAAAACTACTTTTAAGATTTTTTATAGTAACAGAATCTTCCAAAGTCTGAATGTGCTTTACTTCCTCCCTCTTTTATATACATGTGAATTAGAAAGGAATCAGAGATATTTTGGTAACCCTCCCTGCAATCTTGGCATTTCAAGCATTTTATTCATTGTCAATTTGAAATCATACAAAGTAGTTTCAGAAGTAGTTAATAAAATGTTGATTGCAAATGTTGATTATCAAACCTGTTTCTTTATATTTTAAATATAGTGCTTGAGTTATACATGGCCAAAAGGAGATTAATTTTAGTAGATTAATTTTACTATGTCTTAAAAATGAGAGATTTTAAAAAAAATTTTACCTGCTGAGTTTTATATATATTTATCTGTTTTTCAAATGTTTCTCTGATGGTTTGAAACCCAGTCGTTTCATTTCTTTACGCCCACACAGAGCTGCAGTAGTGAGACACTGTACATGGAAAATCGAATTACAAGCTAGAGCCATTAAAACTCTTCCCACATCAAATGTGGGTAGAAACAGCCTTCTTCTTTCTTCCCTACTCAGAGCTCACCTGATGCCTCCTAACCTTTTGTGGATTGGTGTTTTTATAGAAAAAGAAAGTTGGAAAAAAAAAGAGATGATTCTGGATTACTCTTTTTTGTTGTTCATCCTGGGCTGTCTCAAAAAAACCTAAAGCTCCTCCTTGGCCTACGGACCTGATCATTTAAAGGTTAGCAAAAGCTTCATTAATTTTAAAATTTAGAAATGTCAGTGAAAATCTGCAAGGAATAGGCTTTTTGTTTCAGTAATTTCCGGCTACAATAATTGCATGTACATAATTTATTCCCTAAAAACCTGGAAAAGGACTCTGTCATCAGGATCTTTAGTTTCTTTGGTTCAGCCACACACATGTTGAAATATAGATTGAAATACTAGATATTGTCATAGAAGAGGCATGTCTGTTGATGAACGGTATGTAAACCATGGTCAGCCTGCACTTTTCTGGCATAAAGCACATTAAAAATATTTCTGTCAATTTTTTTAGCAAATCTGTTTAAAACACATTTTTCTGCAATTTGTTGTAGAAAAGCAGAATAATATATTATCGTCCCTTTCCCTTTGACAGTACTGATAAAAAATTTAATTTTCTGCAAAATAATTCATATTGTACTTCTGTTACATGATTCACCTTAGGTGAAAAGGGAAAGTATATTCATATTAAAATGATAGTATCTTAAGGACATTTTTGTTTAATACATATAATGCAAGGGGTTGTTTCTCTTATAACAATTTTGTAATATTTTAGCTTTGCAAAAATATAACAGGAATCTAAATTGCTTTGTATATGTAAATGAGTAAGAGATGCTTGTTTCTTTTGCTTTGGAATCTAAATAATAAGCTTTAACGTTCTAGTGCTCTTAGCACTAATCATAATAATTTGGTCTCTCATTTATAATGAGCTATAAAATGGCTTTTATTATTTAGTAGGATATAATGTGCAAAGACGCATCAAGTAAAGTACTTATGTTCAATATAGGTAATGACCCGTGACAATAAAAACACCATAAAATGTTTATTCTTTAGCACCCAAAAAATCCTAGCCACATGTTTTAGAAGCTTTCTTAAGCCTTGCTATTTTATTATAGGGGTAATTAACTTTTGGCCTTCCATATGTTGTTGAATTAAAACCAGGTGTTCTTGGCCATGTTAGTTTTGGCTGCATATTTGGAAGGCCATAGATATTATAGCAGTTTTCTAGTTACATAATTCTATGCAAGTAACTATCCCTAGTGAATTCTTTGCAAGATATTCTTCACAAGTTATTAGTATTATTATTAGTATTTCCAAATACCTTACGCCAGTGGTTCTCAACCTTTTTAATGCTGCCACCCCCCCAACCGGTCGTAAGTCAAGGACTACTCAACCGGTCATAAGTCGAGGACTACTCAACTGGTGCAGCACGGTTTGCAGAATGGGACTTTTGGCGGGCTCAGCAGGGCAGAGACAGCCTGGACAATTCCTATTGGCTTTTGAAAGCCAATAGAATTAGACTCTATTCAAGAGAGTCTATTCTATTGGCTTTCAAAAGCCAATAGAATAAAAGGGAGTAGCACAGCTAAGGAAAAGGGGAAAAAAATGGCGGACTGCGTTGTTTGGCGACCCCCGTGAAATGGTCGTTCGACCCCAAATGAGGTCCCGACCCACAGGTTGAGAACCGCTGCCTTACGCCCAATGACTTAGACAGAAAGTCATTTTTTTCTTCTTTGTAACTTCTTTGTTTCTCCTCTCCCATTATGTTGCATTTGTATGTGTTTGTGTTTAGCTGTGCACTGGGAAACACAGGGTAAGTTGCAGGTATTTTACTCAAGGTCAGAGGTAGGCAACCTTGGCTCTTTTATGACTTGTGGAGTTCAGTACCCAGAATTCCTGAACCAGCCATGCTGACTCAGAAATTCTGGGAGTTGAAGTCCACAAGTCATAAAAGAGTCAAGGTTGCCTACCCTACTCTAGGTCACTAGGAGAGAGAGAGAGAGGCTTGGAGTGGAGCAATTGGTAGCATTCCCAGGTCCTGCTCATCTTGATGATATTAAAGGCAGAAGGATATTCAGCTTGGGTTTTTAAGCACTTGTGTTATTTCTCTCTCTGTAAGCATGAAGATAGATAAACAGATATTCATGTGTACTGTTTAGAGTGGCATTTATTAATGCGTTCATTCTACTCTTGCCTCCTGAATTTTGAGACCAATTTGTAGTTACTGAAAATGCCTACCAATTAATCTCTTCTATTCCCATTATCTACCATCAAATTTCTATTTAGTCTCATGTGGTTGCATTAAGACTAGGAACTGAGATAGAAGTACCTTATTTATGTCTCTTTTGCCTTGGGTCACGAGACTGTTCTGAAGGTCACTTAAGTATACTGAGACTGTTCAATCAAATAGTGCTTCCATATGCTTTATCAGCTTCTCCCTGCGGCAGGATAATATGGGCAAAATTGTATGCATTTGGTTAATAGTGTTAGTAGTCAGCAGAACAAAAGGCTTCCTGTGTCAAAGGAAACATTAAAATTTTTAGTATAGTCAAAGACTTGTTAGTGGATTTTAAATATATATTTTGGTACATTTCTAGTGAAGACCACTCTTGAAGTTTTTTTTTAATGTTCATATTTTCTTACCAAAGCTGTGATATCTTTTTATTACTACCTCCTCTCTGCAATACCGATTTCAGTATTGTATTTAATCTGATAAATCCCTTCTCTTCAGAAAATTGAAATTAAAGCAGAAAATCTGTTTGTAGAACAAGCTAGATTGGCAGTATCTTTTATTTTATTTTCATGTAAATAAATGTGAATAGCTATTTGCTGATCCTTCATTACACTGCCATGGAGCTTGAAAAATAAATTTATATGTTAAGATATAATTTATATATTTAAAAGTGGTGATGTTTATTTGAAATAAAATGTTTAAATGTCATGGTTACACTATTCAGGGCCACAAAGCAAAATGCAGGAAAAAAAAGTTCTTTTTTATTATTGAGATCCAGTTTGTGTAACGGTTAAGGCATCAGGCTAGAAACCAGAAGTCCACAAACTTCCTGGGTACAAAGCCAGCTGGGTGACCTTGGGCTAGTCTCTTTCTTTCAGCAGGCAACGGGAAACCTCTTCTGGAAGACTTTGCGAGTAAAAAGGCAGGGACTTGTTCAGGCAGTCTTCAAGAATCAGACATGATTGAATTGGAGGAACACAATTGGTGCACAATTGGTGGGGAAAAGAAGAGATCCTTTTGGTTTCTAACCATCACTTTTATGTTAAATTGAACAATTGAGGTGCTAAAATGCAGGCTTGTTAACACTCTTAGGAACAGGTATAGATTTGGTTAGGTGACTGTTGATATTTGGGTGCAATTCTGTTCATGCAGTTTAACATGGTTTATAATGTACTATAAAAGGCTTAGATGATGTAATGTTTATACTGTAAATACCTAATTGTGAAAAGCATGTCTTTCGCACATTCCTTATGTGGCATCTTCTCAGATGGAATTTGTTTGAGTCTCCCAGTTCCTAATTTTGGTTAGCATTCATGTTGTAAGCTGAAACAGAAAATCCAAGGATGCATATTGTATCTCACTATCCCTTTCTTTGTAAAGCGCAGGGTCTGCTCGTTAGAATAATAGCCAGAATTGTCATATGTCATGTATGGAAACCACTATGTTGTTTTTCAACAAATGCATCTGTAATAATTTCACACTATGAAGGATGCTTGTGTCTCTCTTACTGATTGTAAAGAGAATCTCTCTATTGGGCCTCTTATTGACATATAAAATGAAAATTTGAATTGTTTCTAACTATAGAAATTGTAGACTAATTGTCCTTGAGTGAATTTCACCCCTGTCTATATTTAAAGAAAAAGATTCCTTACCATTTAGTTTACAGTTTTGTGCAGTTACAATCCAGAATGATAAGACATGAAAAAGTATTACTTCTACGAGGTGTGAAAGACCGGAAGACCATGTTTAGTGGTGATACCTAGCCATGATGTAGTGTTGGACCTTTATGGATTTGGGACAGATGTGTTTCTCTTCCCCTCCACATAGTTCACAGATGAGGCCGAAATATTCTACTTTAGAAGTTATTAGAATTTCCCATGGTATGTTCTGATTATGGCTAATTTAAAATAAATCAGGCTAAATTTATCTGTTTTGTTAAACAATAAGTACATAATGGTTTTCAACAGTTGTGGGCAGATCTCTGCATTTGGATATACTCCAGAATGCAAGGAGCCTTATCAGAACTACCATCCACTCTTCCATGTAAGCCACTAAATTCTAGCCTTTTACTCTGTAAATATTAGATAAATTATATTTCTTTTATTATTTAATTCAAGCCAGTTCTACAGTCATTCATTTGGCACCTTTGATCATTAAGATTTTGTCCACACTTACTGGTATAGTAGTATAATTTCTGCGTGTAAAAATAAATTGCCCTTCCAATGAGACTGAATGAATGGGAATTTTATTTGCTAGATTTTCTTCATGTTCAGATTTACTAGAAGCTATGAGAGGTCCTTATTATTCTCTTAAATACTTTCAGATTATGAAAGATTGTCAGTCATATATGGTGGCTTGTACAGATAGTCCTCGACTTACAACCACAATTGGGACCAGAATTTTTCTTGATTTTACAATATTTTTGTTAAATTACTGCAATCATGAAACAAATCTGGCTTCTCTATTAACTGCTTGTAGGAAGCCAGCCAGGAAGGTCGCAGATTATGAATATGTGATCTTGGGATGTTGAACTGTCATAAATCCATGATGGTTGCCAAGCACACAAATTTTGATCATTTGACCGTGGGAGTGCTGCGATAGTCATAAGTGCAAGAATCAGTTGTAAGTCTCTTTTTTATTGCTGTTGTAACTTCAAATGGTTGCTGAATGAATAGCTGTAAGTCAAGGACTATCTGTACATCGTACACATTGCCTGACTATATTGAATATTTATTGAAGTGTTGTTCTTCTGTGGTCTTTTTTTCTGGCAGCTGTGGGCTTTATATTTTTGGTTCTGTTTTTATTATTTTTAATATTGCAAGCAGCTCAGTTCACATGTGTGAGAGGGCAGCCATATCAATAAATAAATAAGCAGGAGGAAAGGCAGAAAAAAACAAAAGAGCAAGCTAACTAAAACCAACTGATGAGCCTGGAGAACAAGGAGGCAGATAACAAAAACCAGATTTTTGTCCTTCCTTTAGTGTGAAAGACGATATTATGTGGACACAATAAATGTCATAAACAATGAATGCAAGCATACCTCAGAGATATTTAGGGTTTGGTTACAGATCAGTGCAGTAAAGCAAATATTGCAATAAAGTAAGTCATATGTAATTTTGGTTTCCAAGTGCATATAAAAGTTACATTTATCCTTTCCTGTAGTTATTGAGTATGCAGTGGCATTATGTCTAAAAAATGTACATATCTTAATTAAAATAATACTTTATTGCTAAAATGCTAATCATCTTCTCATTCTTCAGCAAATCAAAATCTTCTTGCTGGTGGAGAATCTTGTAAGAAAACGCCGTATCTGAAGCACAATGAAGCAAAGTGCAATAAAATGAAATATGCCTAAATCTGTAATTAGGGTGGATTAGACTCCTGTTATGGTAGTATCAAACAATCAAGAGGTACCTGGATAGCTATAGTAAGGCCATCCTGTAGTATTATCAAACACTAACTACCTGGTGTAAATATCACAGTACAATTTATATTAATTCCTTTATCATTCAACTATGAAACATTCCTAATGGTATATAACATTTAACCTTGCTTAAGATTGGGACTCTTTTGCATTGTTTTGGCCAGAAGTCCAGTGATCCTTGTTGTTATGCATGTCAATAAAAAATATTTTGTGCCATCTATCTTTGATTCCTTTTTTTAAGTGAGTGTTTTCTCCACAACACAAAATAAAGACCAGCTTTTTCTCAGCCTACCAACTGAGGTCTGTTTTTAGTTTTTGGCATCTGTCTCTTCTCTCCACAATATACTTTTTCCTTCATCTTTCTACATGTGATTGTGCCTTAGCTGGAGTCCACTTGAGATTGACCTACTATTGGGTCCATTTAAGTATTCAAGATTACAGAGTATGAACTAGTCCTTTGTTAATTATCAGTAATAATGCAAAGTCTTTCTAGTATTTTTTTTATCACAGGATTGCTCGTTCTTATGGTAAAATGAAAAGCTATCAATAACTGTTGTTATCTTTTTTGTTAAGAAGGTGTTCCCTCCATACAGTCTATGATTATTGGCAACCAAACTCGAATCATTAGAGAATCCTGTGACTAACAAGTATATGGGCAAGATTCTGGGTCCTGTTAGACAGAGAATTACTTGTATGAATTTTTTCCTAATGTTCTGTACAGTAGAGCATCTGCTTATCTAATCTTCTTGAATTTTCTTGAGAAATATGGTGTAGAGAGAAAATCTACTTGACATATTTGGCACAAAGCATGACTTCTGTCTCTGATAATTTAAATTCTGGCATTCTTCTCAGTTATTTAATAGTGTTTTTAAGATGTGCTGCTTTGATCTGTATGTAGTGTTAGAAATGTGGTTACATTATGTACTTGCACAAAGATATTACAATAACAGTACAGTGTGAACCAAGTCAGTAGGTTGATGTATTTATCAATGCATCCTTTTCAACAAAATCCGACCTTTTATACTGCCTGTCAGCCTTAAGAGCTGACATTCTGATCTGGGGCTGAAAATGATTCTAAAATTTCTGGACCAGAGGACCCTATAATTCAGCAGGTAGCTTTTATAGTAGTATTCTGGTTTATATAAAACTCTGCTTCTGCAAGAAAATAGATTATTTCATGCCTTCAAATATCCAAATCGTAACCATAGTCTTTTCATACACAAGAATCTTATTTGTTATTGTTAATTGCGAAGTCGTGTCCGACCCATAGCGACCCCATGGACAAAGTTCTTTCAGGTCTTCCTGTCCTCTACCATCTTCTGGAGTCCATTTAAGTTCATGCCTAATGCTTCAGTGACTCTATCCAGCCACCTCATTCTCTGTCGTCCCCTTCTTCTATTGCCTTCAATCTAAGAATATATATAAGAATCTTATAGTACATTTAAAAAGATGAAGTAATTATCCTTTTGGATCACAAGCTAGGAAAACAATGATTGTTCTAACAGATAGTTTTTATGTTATGTTAGTAAAGTGCAGAACCTGCTTTCTTTCAGTAGAAGGACTATTGCCAAAAGTTACAGAATTTTGTCACTGATTTTAAGCTACCAGTATACAAGCTCTTCAAGCTTTAATGCTTATTTAGGATGATTCACAAAGGCCCACAGGAAAAGATATTATTCACTGTCCCAGAACAAAATTAATACAGTAGGTCTTGTCATTAGATGACCCAACCTGGAAATACTGTACAAAGGGAAAAACCTATCTTTTATCACCTATCCATTAAGCACATTAGTAGAGTAATAACCTGTATGTTGTTTGCTTTGATGCTCATTATATTTGATCAAGAGTTTTGCAGGATACAACAGTTCCAAATATTATACAAATGGTAAATTCTAGAGTACTTTATTATTATTTTACATCAGCTTGTTTGTCCTTTTAGCTATGGGGATGTACATAACCCTATTTTGGGTCAGCTGCTGGGATAATCCCAATATCTCACAAAGCTTGCTATTGATAGAAGACCTTGAATTCCTGGTGCCAAGCAGCTGGGCCTGGGAGCCTTTTAGTTATGTAGGAAGTTTTCATTGTGGTGTTGCTCAAAGTATTACGATAAATCTAACCACAATACTGCCTTCTGGAAGAATCTCAGAGGGCATTTGCAGCAAGCTGAATTGATTTAGATTTTCAAGAAGGAAAACAAACCCAAGTTTGTTAGTATTATCTCATATATTTAAGCTGTTATGGAAACTCAGTTCCTAAGATTTTGAATTGTTGTGTTCCATATCACGTATGGTCAAACTTTATCTTCTGAACATGAGATTTGGAAGAAGGTTCAAGTAGAAAAGTTGTGTGGGTGTAGGTATTGTTGTATTCAATTTATAAAAGTGTGAATGGTCTCAGATGGTTTTTATCCACATTTTTCTTGTTAAAAATTATTTTAAAAGAAAAAGATGTATGGAGTAATTAGGAAGCACTTTTAACTTGGGCCAAGCAATTGTCTCCAGAATGTATGTTTATAATTAGATTACCTAGTGGTCAAGATAGTATATAGAAAAGAACATTCATGTTTTCACAACTTTCCTCTCCAGCTCAAAAGCATTTTTACTTCTCCTGAGTCTCTCACCATTCATCTGCATGAGATGAGTCTTGCTTCTAGTTTTATACTTATAGAAAAGAATAATGCATTTCTACTTTTCTCACAATATACATGGTTCATTTTCCTTAACTATTTTCAAAGCTGAATACTCTCAGACAGACTAATTTTATGTGAATTTTATGTGATTCTTTTGTTTTACCTTTGGTCCATTTATATAATAAGAAAAAAATATTTGTAAAAGCAGATTGTATAATGACGTTACTTATTTTTAATAATTAAAATTTTAAAATGCATAGAATAAAGTCTGGGAATTTTTCTGAACTTTTTCTGATATATGGAGGGAGTTTGTTTTAAATCCACAGGCAACAGTAATTTCACAAACACCCCCCCCCCCACCACACACACACTTTTCTTAGTATCTCAGTTATACCAACAATCCCAAACTCATTGTCAGAATCCAATTATATTTCATCTTTAATTATCAAACATAGAAACTCCCAATTCTGCCTTCTCTGGATTCTGCCATAAGAGGGAGAAAAGGGGGAGAGCAAAGGGGCTTTATGGCCCTCACTTCCTTCAGCACACTTCAAAGGACTGAATGTGTGTTTATTGTGGCCTCTAAGCTTTAACATATCAAAGAAGAGTAATTGCCTTTCATGTAGTTATCTGAAGTCTCCATCCAGACGGAAGAAGAAAGGGGATGGAATTGTGATACTTGAAACTATCACTGGAAGGGGGGTTGATTGGGTGGGACTACTGGGGAACCCCTTAAAACCTTGAATGGGAGAGCTTGAACCCCAAGTCTGTCTAGCATGCCTGCAACCATTTTCTCTTAATAAAGGATTCCTGTTGGAAGAGCTATTCCAAGAGTTCTGTCTTCTTAAGATGCAAAGTGGGGTGGGTCCTTACATTAGACAGGACTTGCAAAATTAATCCACCTGGAAGGTAGACCCTTGCCGGGGGATTTTGCAAAAATTTACCATGTCAGACAACGAAGCAAGAGAGGGAGAAAACTCCCTGGAAAGAGAGCCGCTGACCCAGTTGGAACCTTGCCAGATGTTGGGATCCGAGAGGCCAGATTTCTCAGAAGAAGAAGTGGTGGAGACACAGGACCACAAGCCTCGCTGGTCGATGGGCGTTGGAAAGAAAAGCGAGTGGGGAAAGGAATCAAGAAAAGTGACCCTGAGACGGGGGACCAAGCAACCAGAATGGAAGCAGGAGATGGAGAAATCCCTGCACGCAAGTGAAGAGGGAGGAAGCTGTATGCCGTACTCAGACTGGATCCTAGAGAGAGCTATTGACCTGATGAAGAGAACTCTCAGCTCCCTAGGAGAGGAGATTCCTGAGCCCTACGCCCGCCCCAGTTCCTGGAGCCACAAAGGGAGAGACACCGAGGGGGACGTGGAACCTGCAACCCCAGGGACATTTACTGATCCAGGAGCTCCCACCCCCTACCGGACCACAGATGGAAATCTGGACGGAAGACACTACCACCCACAATGGAGGCAACGATCCATTCCAAGACGTCCACCGTTGGAGGTGAAATTCAAAGGGGAGCCAACACGCTTGGGGTTTTTCCTAACCCAAGTCCTCAGCTACATGGAGGAATATGGGCAGGACATCCCCAGCGACAAAGCCCGCATCCGGATCGTGCAATCTGCCCTGGATGGACCAGCTGCAGATTGGGTGGTGAACCTGCATGACTCCAATGCCCCAGAACTCAGTAACTTCAACCGTTTCATGTCCTCGTTGAGAAGACGATTTGAAGACCCCCTGGCTGATCGCAAAGCCCGTGAAAGAATAACAACGATGAGGCAGGGCAAACGCCCAGTGGCTGAGTATACACAAGAATTCCGAGCCATTGCCAGCAAACTGAATTGGCCAGAAGACATCCTCCTTGGCCGTTTCAAAGACGGACTAAACTATGATCTATATGATGCTTGCCTGCCCCGAGGAGACCCACATCGACTTGAGGAATGGTACGTCTTGGCAGAGGAAGCAGAGATCGACATATTGAAGAGGCATCGCCGAGGAAAACAATGGAGCCGCCCCCCGCCTGAGCTGACACACCAACCGGTGAAATCATCGGATACAGCCAAGAAGCAGATGGGGTGTTTCAAGTGCGGAAGAGAAGGGCATCGAGCTGTAGAATGCCGCTCAAAGGCCCCCCAGCACAACCCAGACAGATCCCCAATCAACAAACCCAGAGGGTATTCAGCTAAGCCAAAAGAAACAGCCATGAAAATGATGGAAATTGCAGAAAACCCCACCTCTGCTCACCAAGGGGAAAGAACTCCAGCCTACACCACAGGGACGGTGGATGCCTCAGATGACAGCTCGGAAGGCGAACCCCTGGTAAGTGGACGCATCACACCCATCTTCAAAACAGTGACTATATTAATCCCCCCCATGCCCGAAGCTGTGAAGGTGAAAGCCTTAATAGACTCTGGCTGCACCCGCTGCCTCATTAGCCCAACACTAGTGGGGAATCTGGGCATCCCATCCAGGAGACTGGAACAACCAATCTATTGGCCAGCTAGATGGATCCATAGCAGGGGGGGTTGCCAGCTACCCTAGCCACTCTGCCAATTACACCTTCCCTGGGCAACCATGAAGAGGACTTAACGTTTGTGGTGACCCCAGGTATGGAATGCCCAATGATTCTAGGGATGGAATGGTTGAAAAAATGGAACCCCTGGGTAAATTGGAGGACGACAGAAATCAAATTCCCGAAGGGGGACCCTATGGACTTAAAACCCCAAGGGAGGCTACCAGAATCAAGAATAGAAAAAGCATCCATAGGAGAGGAAAAAAGATTAACAGAAATACCAGAGGAATATAGGGACCTTGCTGAAGTCTTCAGTGAGGAGAGGGCGAATGAGCTTCCCCCCCACCGACCCACAGACTGTACCATTGAATTCAAGCCTGGGGCAAAACTCCCGAAGCCCAGATTATAACTCCATGAGCCCAAAGGAGAAGGAGGAAATGGAAAGATTTATAAAAAAAAACCTGGAGAGAGGTTTCATTGAACCAGCTAAGCCTAAAGTGGCTGCCCCGGTCCTTTTTAGAGAGAAGAAGGATGGCTCTTTACGTTTATGCGTGGATTATAGGGCCCTGAACACAATCAGTGAAAGCAACCTATACCGCCTGCCCCTCATGAAAGACATGCTGTCACACCTATCGAAAGGGAAAATTTTTTCTAAACTAGACTTAAGGGAAGCTTACTATCGCGTGAGAATCAAGGAAGGGGACGAATGGAAGACTGCATTTAACTGCCCCATGGGGTGCTATCAATTCAAAGTCTTGCCATTTGGATTACAAGGGGGCCCTGCAGTCTTTAAGCACTTAATCAATGACGTTCTAAGGAGCCCCTGTTTAAGGGGGTCCTGTTTATTTGGACGACCATTCTTATCCCGAAACAAAGAAGAAACACGTCAAACTGTCAGAGCGGTTTTAAAGGAAGCTGCGAGCCGCTCACCTATATGCCAAACTCTCAAAATGCGAATTCCACCAGGAAAGGATAGACTACCTAGGCTATCGCATATCCCCACAGGGCATTGAAATGGACCCAGAGAAGGTCAGAGCAGTATTAGAATGGGCACCACCCCGCACAAGAAAGCAACTACAAAGTTTCCTGGGCTTTGCAAATTTTTACCGCCAATTCATCCCCTCATTTGCACAGATAGCCTTGCCCCTCACCAACTTACTAAAAACGAAGGGAACATCCTCAGTAAAACCTAGCCAGCCACTAACATGGACAATGGAGTGCCAAGCAGCGTTTGAGAGACTAAAGAGACTTTTTTCTGCCGAACCAGTACTAAGGCACCCAGACATGGACAAACCCTTCATAATACAGGCAGATGCAAGTGATGTGGCAGTGGGGGCTGTGCTATTACAAGAAAATGATGATGCAGTATTGCAACCCTGTGCATATACATCTAAGAAACTCACGGAAACAGAACAGCGCTGGCCCGTATGGGAGAAGGAGGCTTATGGGATACGTTGGGCATTACTCACGTGGCGACAGTTCCTGGAAGGCAACAAAATCCCCTTCCAGGTATGGACTGATCACAAAAATTTAGAAGCCCTGAAAACTTCCAGGAAACTCAATCCCAAACAAGCCCGCTGGTCCCAGCATTTTCACCAATTCCAATTTAAGCTCAAACATTTACCAGGAAGAAAGAACTTCCTGGCAGATGCACTATCTCGCATGCCCCAATATAACAGCGCACGAACCACAGACTCTAGACCAATAATGGCAGAGTCACAACTGGCAGCACCAGTAACCACAAGAACCCAAGCCAAAATAAAACCACAACTGGACAGCCAAACTGGGATTGAATTCAGAAAAAGTTTGGAAACAGATGATTGGTTCCAGAAAAACAAACATGTGTGCACAATGAGAGACGGATTGCCTTGGGTAGGGGAAAAGTTATATATACCAACAACTCAAAGACTAACTTTCATGCACCTTTGCCATGACACAAAATCAGCAGGGCATTTTGGATTTGTAAAAACTTTACACTTAATTAAACGGCAATTTTGGTGGCCATCAATAAAAAAGGACATAGAAAGTTATGTTGCCAGCTGCCCAACCTGTGCATCAGCAAAGAGGTTGCAAGGGAAATCGCCAGGGCTGTTACAACCAGTGGCAAGTCCCTCAGCCCCCTGGAGGGAAATAGCCATGGATTTTATAGTGGAATTGCCTGAAAGCAATGGGAATACTGTTATCTGGACAGTCACGGACCTATTTTCCAAACAGGTGCACTTTATCCCTTGCCAAAAAATTCCCACTGCAAAGGCCTTAGCAAAACTTTTTATCCAGCACATTTACAGATTGCACGGGGCACCCCAACGCATCATCTCTGATAGGGGAGTGCAATTTACGTCTACATTTTGGAAGGAATTTTTATCCCTCTTAGGGACCACTCAGGGACTGACATCTAGCCATCACCCTCAGACAGATGGACAAGCGGAACGCTGCCAGTCGGTACTTGAGCAATATTTGAGATGTTTTTTAAATTTCCAACAGAGTGATTGGACGGACTTACTTCCTTTTGCAGAAGTTGCCTACAATAATGCAGTCCACTCCAGCACAGGCTACACTCCTTTTCAAATAGCCAACGGCCAAAGTTTCAACCCTATGCCAGAGTTAACCCCAAAAGAACCAACGATCCCTTCACTGAAAGAATGGATGGAAAACCTACAAAACACCTGGCCAATAGTCAGAAAATCACTAGATGAAGCTAGGCGGGCATACAAAGCACAAGCCGATAAAAAAAGGGTTGAGCCTACACCATTCATTATAGGAGAAATGGTGTACTTATCTACAAAATACCTAAAGTCCCTACAGCCCTGTAAAAAACTTGGACCAAAATATATAGGACCTTTTCCAATTAAAAGGATCATAAATCCAGTAACAGTAGAATTAGAATTACCCAAAAACCTCAGGCAAATACACCCAATTTTTCATTGCAGCTTGCTGAAAAGAGAGCATCAGTCACCTCTACGGCCAAAAATCCCCCCCCCACCACCTCCAATCATGGTGGAGGGGGAACAACACTTCGAAATAAAAGAGATCCTTGACTCTAGGATATATCGTGGAACAACTCAGTACCTAGTTGCCTGGAAACACCTCCCTGCCTCACAAAATGAGTGGGTCCATAAACGTCACGTCAGAGCCCCGAAGCTATTGAAGAAGTTTCACACAGAGTATCCTAACAAGCCTAACTAAATTTTTTACTTGTGTTTTCTTTCAGGTGGATCTCTCTTATTGTTAAGAGGGGCCGGATGTCAGAATCCAATTATATTTCATCTTTAATTATCAAACATAGAAACTCCCAATTCTGCCTTCTCTGGATTCTGCCATAAGAGGGAGAAAAGGGGGAGAGCAAAGGGGCTTTATGGCCCTCACTTCCTTCAGCACACTTCAAAGGACTGAATGTGTGTTTATTGTGGCCTCTAAGCTTTAACATATCAAAGAAGAGTAATTGCCCTTCATGTAGTTATCTGAAGTCTCCATCCAGACGGAAGAAGAAAGGGGATGGAATTGTGATACTTGAAACTATCACTGGAAGGGGGGTTGATTGGGTGGGACTACTGGGGAACCCCTTAAAACCTTGAATGGGAGAGCTTGAACCCCAAGTCCTGTCTAGCATGCCTGCAACCATTTTCTCTTAATAAAGGATTCCTGTTGGAAGAGCTATTCCAAGAGTTCTGTCTTCTTAAGATGCAAAGTGGGGTGGGTCCTTACACTCATATTGAGAACTTTATGGCTGAGGACAGATTTGAAGCACAATTCCTCAGTTCTAGGTCTATTGTTAGAAACCTAATTCAAGCCATATTTAAAGAAAAATATTCATTTTTTAATTTTGAAAATGTTATTTTCAAATAGAATATTCTTTTATTTTTCCAGTATTATGAAATTAAAAAAAGAGGATGTTTTGAAAAATCTTCTGGGATTTTTCATACTGTTGCCCTGAATTAATAATTGATGTATTACAGTATATGTTACTAAATAAATTAACTCCAGTGTAAGAGCTGTAGATGCTGTTAGTTAAATTTGGCATGGTAGAAGAAACAATTCTGTGGCTACAAGATCAGATGAAAATTCTCTTGTTTCTTTTTTTTTTATTGCTTCATAATGATGCCATTTGTTTGGAAAAGAATAATCCCGGGTGGGAGGGGCAGTAAAACAGGAAGAAGGAAACCACAAGGAAGACTAGCCCAATAAATGATGCTCAGAGCTCAGCAGGGAGCCTTTTGCTTAGCTGTATCAGTTTTTCCAATTTAGTAATGAAAACTGTATGCAAATATGAAAAGTTTTATAAAAGGTATGTTTGGATGTACAAGACTGAAATACTAGGAAAACAAAGGCAGGATAGGAATGTAAAAATGTCAAGTTATACCAAGCAGACAGCAGACCATTTTCCTGAAGTTATCCAGTGTATCTATCGGCATAAGACGGAATGTGGAAGTACTGTATATGCCGGCGTATAAGGCGACTTCCGCAAGTGTTAAAATCGGCGCCAAAGACGGGGGTTGTCTTATACGCCGGAAATACTGGTAGTTTCCGGCGTATAAGACGATGTTCTAGGCATGCGACTCGGCGCCAAAGACGGGGGTCGTCTTATACGCCGGGTCGCCTTAAATGCCGGCATATACGGTATAAATGAATGGTAATGTTGCTTCTTGCAAATTGCAACAAAATGGAAAGGCTGCTGGTGAGGTCAGATTGTATTAATTTAAAAGTTAAGTATACTTCAACTCTTAACAATGGCTTATATTTTAAAATGATCTTTTATATAACCCATATTGCACTGGAAAGCCACCAGTCACAGTTCTCAGAAGAACTAAACGAGATTGCACCTTGTTAGCTGGATAAGAAGCACCAGGAACTTCAGACTATAGGCTATGAAGAAAGTAGAGGCAAATCACATACTCATGTGGTCATCAAGAGTTAAGCTTGATACAAGGGAGCCTTTTCCTATGCAATCTTTGACTTGCTTCCATGGCATATCTATTACATCATTCATGAAAACAAACTTACCCTTCAAGTGAAAAATCAATGTAATGCTTGTCCTTCACCTGGAGTGAAAAGATAATGTTGGTATGTAGAAGCACCATGAGAATTTGTAATTACTCCCCCAGACACTTTCCCAGATGTCAGTTCAGAGGAGGATGAACCAGTCCTAGGCACGTCAGGAGAAGAGTTGATCATTGACTCTGAGGCAGGGACTGAAAGTCTAAGTGAGGGGGAATGCTTGATGGGAAAGAAACTGGATGAGCAGCAGGCTGAGAGTGATTTGGCTGAAGCACTCCTGCCTCAGGACAATCCTGAGGCTTCAGGTGGGAAAGCACATAGCTGTAACCGCTCAATGATGAGGAAGAGGAACTGCTTTCTGAACCTGATCCGAGAACACACAGGGTGGAGAAAAGGCAGGAGCAGCAAAGGTCAGCCCAACTACTTGTGAAGAGGTAGCCTCGTCCCTCTTGATGGGCTGCACCAGAATCTGGCTATTTAGCACAGCACACAGACAGAGATAATGCTGGGAATAATGTATTCATTTCTTAGCTGTGTGTTTCCTTATCGTTGTGATTCCTGCCTTGCTTTGGATTTGACACCATGCCTTGACTTTGGATTGTGCCTTGTGGACTCTGAAATTTTCTTGCCTCATGAACCTTCTTGGATTTAATTTTGTTCTGGTGGACTTATCTTGTTTGGAAAACTTACAAGTTCCTTTTGGACTCATTGGCCATTGCTCTGTGGACTAGCATTGGTCTAGCATTGCGTTTGGCTGGACTAAATTGGGACAGGTCTGGGTTTTTGGTGAAGGGAACTGCTTGGGAATATTAATAAACCATTAAACCACTATTATGTGTGTGTGTGTGTGTGTGTGAGTGAGTGGGACAGCACAGAATCTTAGCAATTCTGTGTATGTTGTAAGGAAAAAGGTGCTGAGTAGGAATGCAAGCTCAGGGCATGATGAATTCAAATATGTAAATGTGAAACAATGTAGGAGAATAATTGGATGCATTTGTAATGTGAACAAATGGAAACAATCTACAAGTATATCATGCAACACTTAATGGTACCCTCTGGTACCCTTGCCATTCCTTGCCCAACAGTTTACCTATGATGAAATGCATTTGGGGAGGGGGATAATATATCTGTCTATCCCCAGATTAGACTGTTTTGACTTAAAACGGGTAGCAAATTCCTGTTTAGTTAGTAAGGGATAGTTTTTGGAGTTAACAAAAAATTTGCACATCAGTCCTATTTATTTATTTATTTATAAAATTTATAAGCCGCCCCACTCCCGAAGGATTCTGGGCGGCTAACAATAAAAAACACATAAAACATAACAAAACAACAATACAAAACAATCATCCAGGGGTAAGGTTTTATAAACCCCAGGCCTGCCGGAAAAGCCAGATCTTAAGTAGCTTACGGAAGACCAACAGGGTGGGAGCAGTCCTAATCTCCGGGGGGAGCTGGTTCCAAGAGGTGGGCGCCATCACAGAGAAGTCCCTCCTCCGCGGCCCCACCAAATGGCACTGCTTGGCTGACGGGGCCTGAAGGAGGCCCAGCCTATGGGATCTAACCGGACGTAGGGAACTATGAGGTAGTAGGCGGTCTCGCAAATAGCCTGGCCCTGAGCCATATAGGGCTTTAAAGGTAATGACCAACACCTTGAATTGGACCCGGAGACCAATAGGCAACCAGTGCAGCTATTTAATATTCTACCTTTCAGATTTTAGTCAAACATATTTTGAGATCATCAGGTTGAGGATGGGAAATCAAATATCCTTAATTCTTTGGAATAATTACATATATTCAATAGAAATCTGTAAATATGTAACAGAATAAATCATTTGAAATTAAGAAGCATATTAAATTTACAAAAATGAGTTTTTTTAAATCTCTACAATATCCAACCTGCTTTTGTATTATTTAAAATAATCAGAAAGTAGGACACATGGGTATTGTTATAAAGAAGAACAACAATAAATTAGATTCTAAACCAGTGTCTAACCCATTTGATTTATGATGTCTTTGAGAGCACCCAGTTATTGGGAATGATTAAAGTCAACCACATCTGGAAGTAAGTAAAAAAAACTTCAATAATCAGTTCCTTTTCTTTTTAGACTCTTTCAAATTGCTTTCATGGTTTCTTATGAATTTATGTTTTCATATTTGAGAATCACAATTCCCAAAAAGATTGCCTGGACCTAATTTAAATGTAATCTTGAAATATGAAGAAGCAGATGTATTTTATGGAATTCACTTTTTTTTGTGAGGTTGGAAAATACATAGTTGAATAAAACAGCACTTGTATCCTGCAAACTTCTTATCTCGGACTGGAATTGCTTCTCCCTCAAATTTGTGCCATTCAAATGCAATAAATAAGAGACTACTAGTCAACTGTAGGATTGTTGGATTGATGCTAAAATTATCTGGATTATGAGGAATACATTTTCCATTTTTATTTCTACAGTGAGGGAAAGAATTATTTGATCTGCTGATTTTGTACGTTTGCCCACTGACAAAGAAATCAGTCTATAATTTTAATGGTAGGCTTATTTTAACAATGAGAGACAGAATAAAAACAAAAAAAATCCAGAAAAATGCATTTCAAGAAAGTTATAAATTGATTTGCATTTTAATGAGTGAAATAAGTATTTGACCCCTTTGTAAAACATGACTTAGACTTGGTGGCAAAACCCTTGTTGGCAATCACAGAGGTCAGACGTTTCTTGTAGATGGCCACCAGGTTTGCACACATCTCAGGAGGGATTTTGTCCCACTCCTCTTTGCAGATCCTCTTCAAGTCATTAAGGTTTCAAGGCTGACGTTTGGTAGCTCGAATCTTCAGCTTCCTCCACAGATTTTCTATGGGATTAAAATCAAGACTGGCTAGGCCATTCCAGGACCTTCATATGCTTCTTCTTGAGCCACTCCTTTGTTGCCTTGACCATGTGTTTTGGGTCATTGCCATGCTGGAATACCCATCCATGACCTATTTTCAAAGCCCTGGCTGAGGGAAAGAGGTTCTCACCCCGTCCATCGTCCCTTTGATGCAGTGAAGTTGTCCTGTCACCTTAGCAGAAAAACACCCCCAAAGCATAATGTTTCCATCTCCACGTCTGACGGTGGGGATGGTGTTCTTGGGGTCATAGGCAGTATTCCTTCTCCAAACACGGCAAGTTGAGTTGATGCCAAAGAGCTCAATTTTGTTTTCATCTGACCACAACACTTTCACCCAGTTCTTCTCTGAATCATTCAGACGTTCATTGTCAAACTTCAGATGGGCCTGTACATGTGCTTTCTTGAGCAGAGGGAACTTGTGGGTGCTGTAGGATTTCAGTCTTTCATGGCGTAGTGTGTTACCAATTGTTTTCTTGATGACTATGGTCCCAGTTGCCTTGAGATCATTGACAAGATCCTCCCGTGTAGTTCTGGGCTGATTCCTCACCATTCTCATGATCACTGAAATTCCGTGAGGTGAGATCTTGCATGGAGCCCCAGGCTGAAGGAGATTGACAGTTATTTTGTATTTCTTCCATTTGAAAATAATCGCACCAACTATTGTCACCTTCTCACCAAGCTGCTTGGCGATAGTCTTGTAGCCCATTCCAGCTTTGTGTAGGTCTACAGTCTTGTCCCTGACATCCTTGGACAGCTCGTTGATCTTGGCCATGGTGGAGAGTTTGGAATCTGATTGACTGATTGCTTTTGTGGACAGATGTCTTTTATACAGGTAACACGCTGAGATTAGGAGCACTCCCTTTAAGAGAGTGCTCCTAATCTCAGCTTGTTACCTGTATAAAAGACACCTGGGAGCCAGAAATCCTACTGATTGATAGGGGATCAAATACTTATTTTACTCATTAAAATGCAAATCAATTTATAACTTCTTTAAAATGCGTTCTTCCTCTGGATTTTTTTGTTTTTATTCTGTCTCTCACTGTTAAAATAAACCTACTATTAAAATTATAAACTGATCATTTCTTTGTCAGTGGGCAAACGTACAAATCAGTAGGGGATTAAATAATTTTTTCCCTCACTGTAGGAATCTGGATTGAGCCGATTGGTACACAAAGGGGGGGACAGTCTGGCGCCTTCTGATCTATGCAAGCCTTATATTTCAATAATTTGGTTCACCAAAAAGTAATTTTAGCAGAGAAGTCCCAGTGTACTGTTGTATTCAGAAACACTTCAATCAGCTTCGAAATATAAATGAGATTTGATGCCCTCTGTTTCTTTTAAAGTGCTAAGAGTGATTGCTCCCAATGAGTGTTTTGGGCATTTTTTTTTATTGAAAAGTTTTATACAGTATACAATATCCCAAAACCCACCCACCCCTAACCCTCCCCCCACTTCCCAGAGCTGAGTACAGGGTTACAAATTAATAATCAAATTCTAATTAATATTACCCAACTATATAAGTAACCAAATCCATAAAATACTTTAACTCAGGCATATTATGGAGGTAATGGAACAGTTTTTAACTGCATTTTATGAGTTAAAGCTCTTTCAGAATAACAGAATAACTTGAGTTGGAAGGGACCTTGGAGGTCTTCTTGTCCAACCCCCTGTTCAGGTAGGAAATCCTATACCATTTCTGACAAATCTCTTCTTAAAAAGTTCCAGTGTTGGAGCATTCACAGCTTCTGGAGGCAGGTTGTTCCACTGATTAATTGTGCTAACTGTCAGGAAATTTCTCCTTAGTTCTAGATTGCTTCTCTCCTTGATTAGTTTCCATCCATTGCTTCTTGTCCTGCCTTCCAGTGCTTTAGAGAATAGGTTGACCCCTTCTTTTGGGGGCATCCCCTTAAATATTGGAACATTGTTTCCATGACACTCCTAATCTCTTTTTTCATTAAACTAGACATATTCAATTTCTGCAACTATGTTAGCCTCCAGTCCCCTAATTATCTTTGTTGCTCTTCTCTATATTTCTAGAGTCTCAACATCTTTTTTACATCTTGGCAATTAAAACTGGATACAATATTCCAAGTGTGGTCTTACCAAGGCATTATAGAGTGGTTTTAACACTTCACTTGCGTAGCCAGCATGCGTTTGTTAAAAACAGATCATGCCAAACCAATCTTATTTCATTCTTTGACAAAGTAACTAAATTAGTAGACCAGCAAAATGCTGTGGACATAGTATATTTAGACTTCAGCAAGGAATCTGACAAAGTAAACCACAACTTCTTGGTAAACTAGAAAAATGTGGGATAGACAGCATCACCACAGATGGATATGTAACTGGTTGACAAACAGTACTCAACAAGTAGTCCTGTCAAGCCCCAAGGGGCTTGCCATTCGGTGGGGGGGAAAAGGAGCGAACAACCCCATCCCCGCCTACACGCCGGCCCGGACCCAGCCCGCACCGCCGCAACCGCTCGCCGGGAGGAGGGGAACGACCTACTGCGGCTACGCGACGCTCCGCTGCTCAGCTGGGACGCAGGGAAGCTCTGGCAGCCGGGAGGCAGCCTGCCGCCCCCCAAACGTTCCCTGGGGTCGGAGGAGCTGCCACGACTGCAGAGCGTTCCGCCGCTCAGCTGAGAGGCGGGGAGGAGCCAGCAGCAGGGAAGCGGCCCGCCGCCTCCCAGCCGGCCCAAGGCATCAGCGACGGTGCCGCGGCTGCAAGCCGTCCTGCCGCCCAGCTGGCAGGTGGGAGGGAACCGGCTGCGTCGGGCGGCGTAAGGCTTCTTCCCAGCGCCGCAGGGGTTGCTGGAACCGGGCTGCAACACCTCGCGGGCCGGCTGGGAGCGCAGGAACGGCCGGCAGCCTCCCAGCCAACGGCGGATGCTACTGGCCAGCGGGGGGACGGACGGCGGCCGGACATGTCGGGCGGCATGCGATCACCCCCCCGACATAGTGAAGGGTCCCGCAGCCGACCCAGAGCGGCCCCCCCAGCAACAAGCCAACCCCGGCACGGCCCTAGAAGGGAAGGAGGCGCACATTACTCTCGGTATGGCTGGACAGTTAGCGGCTGAGAACATTAACTTACCGTGGCACCTGGAGACGGCAAACGTGCGGCAACAACAGCAGGCGGGTGGACGCTGGACCATAGGGGATGGGGCTGCACGGGGAGGGGGGTTAGGGCACGGGGGTGGGGTTATAAGGATGATGAACCGGATGGTGGTTTGTGGGTGGAGGGTGGGGGTGTGGGCGTGGACACATTATAAAGAGCTCTGGGGAGAAGTTATCCCCAGTGCTGACTTTGTCAGTTAGTAAATAAAAAATTGCTAACGTGCACCAAGTTCCTGCTTTCCAGACCCTCATTCCGGACGATCTAGGACTGTGGTTTGTCAGTAAGTCAGCACTCCCCATTTTCTTTCGCCTACTTTCTGTCTTCACTTCACCTCTGAGGGATGGCAGAAGGGAAACAGGATGCTGCCTCGGTGGATGATACATTGCTGCCTGGTCCTGCGGCCACTGGCCCCACAGGACCTACCCAGACGGTGGCGGCAGGGGAGGAGCCGCCGGTAGTCAGGCCCAAAACCACCCAGGGGTCCGGCCCTGCGGTGGTGGCCACGGAGGCTGGGGCTGCCAAGCCGAGGGAGGAGTGGTGGCAGAGCCCGGCATTGACATCGTTGGAGGCTGGGCGGTCCCGCAACCAGCCGGGCAGGTCATCCCTACTGGGTTGGAGGGAGAGACGGTTGACGGGTGAGGATGAAGATGAATGGAGCTACTCCACCGCGCCCGGCGAGTACACACTGGATGTCCTACGGGAACGGTTCGGAGAGGGCAGCTGCCAGGGCCGCTCCTCGCGTCAACGATCAGAGGGCGCTTCCGGACGGGTGGACACTTCGCAATTCCGGCTGAGTAGTCCACGGTTTCGGCTACCCCAGCAGGGGGATGCCTTGACGGTGGGCCCTGCAATTTCTGGGATGGAGTCCACGGGGCCTTTGGGGCCGGCATCATGGCCCACTGGCATGGGCCCCGTCGGTTGGGCACAGCCTTCTGGCAGAAGGGCACACAGTCCGGTTGCAGTGCTTGGGCCAGCCACATTGGCCGGAGGTGGTGGGGTGGTGCCACCTGCGCAAGGGGCCCCGGGTCAACAATGGGGCCCGCCAGCCCTCCCCATTACTTTTGACGGGGATCCGGACAGGTTGGCAATGTTCTTAAGCCATGTAGTTTGCCACCTGGACCGCTATGGCCATTTATACCCGTCCCAATGGGCCATGGTAGTGGGGGTTACAGCGGGGCTACAGGGAGAGGCGGCGGCCTGGGCTGCCGACCTATACAGCGATCACGCTAGGATACTCAGTAATGTGGGTTCGTTCCTGGAGGCACTCCATCAACGCTTTGAGGACTCTTCCCGGGTTCAGCGGGCCGAGTCGGAGCTCCTGTCCCTGAGGCAGGGTGGCAGACCGGTTGCAGAATACGTCCGTGACTTCCGGCGACTAGCCGGCCGGCTCATTTCAGCCTGGCCGGATAGGTTACTAATTCATCACTTCCGGGCCGGGCTGGATCAGGAGCTACGCCAGGCATGTATTTACAGGGGCATTCCCAACCGTCTCCGGGAATGGTTCCGCGTAGCTGTGGACCTCGATACCAATCTCAGGGAGGTCCAGAGGCATCAGGACGGCCGTCAGGCACGGATGCCTGTGGGAAAGCCGAGGGAGAGCGGACAGAGACCACCCGCCAGTCCAGCTAGCTACCCCAGATCGGCCGGTCCATCCAGTGGCACGATGTTTCGATGCTTCCGGTGTAATCAGCCGGGACACCGGGCGGCCGAGTGTCCGGCTCCCACTCCACGAGTGTCCGGCACCCCGAGGGCCCCAGCGCAAACGCCTCGGAAGGGTCCCGACGCGACGAAAGCTGCAGCCCATCCAAAAACCCCGTCAACACCACTGGATACCATGGCGACGGCGCAGTATCGGCCAGTCGACGAGGAAAGTGATGACGACCCCGTCGACGATCCGATGGTAAGCGAACCTATAGCCCCTTTCGTTTTACCTATAGTCCTAACGAGTCCCCACTCCGGGGAACAGTGGGAATGTAAGGCACTGATAGATACAGGGTGCACCCGTTGCTTAATCAGCCAGGCGTTAGCTCTGGAGCATGGGATCCGTCTACATAGGTTGGCCCGGCCCGTACGGTTCGAACAAGTGGACGGCTCCTTGCTGGGGGGGGGGGCCCGGCGACTCACATTACCGAGCCCATACGGTTGGAGCTGGGAGCCCATTGGGAAACCATCCGGTTCGCCGTGGCACCGGCCATGAGTGAGGCTGTGATCCTCGGCCTGGCATGGCTAGATAAGTGGGAGCCCACTATCTGGTGGGAAGGGGGGGTACCGTAGAGTCCGCTTGGGGGTGGGACCTCAACCCCCCAGTCAGTGTCGGGTTCCAGGGACGGACACACCAACCCCCGTGGGTGGAGTGATTGGGGGAGGGGAGGACCTGTTTCCCCACGAATATCAGGACCTGGCTGCAGTGTTTAGTGAAACAGAGTGCAACCAACTACCCCCCCCCATCGACCGACGGATTGCGGCATTGAAATCGAACCTGGGGCTAAACTTCCGAAGCCTCGGATGTACGCCATGACACCCACAGAATTGGAAGAACTGCGACGGTTCATTGATGTGAACCTGGCACGAGGTTTCATCCAACCAGCTCGGTCTCGAGTTGCGGCCCCTGTATTGTTCCGAGAAAAAAAAGACGGATCGTTACGTCTCTGTGTGGACTTTCGGGGATTGAATGCTGTGTGCGTGGAGCATCTATACCCGCTCCCCCTTATGAAGGACCTACTGGCCCAGTTAGGGAAAGGAAGGATATTTACCAAACTAGACTTGCGGGAGGCGTATTACCGTGTACGAATACGACGAGGGGACGAATGGAAGACGGCATTTAACTGTCCCCTGGGGAGTTTCCAGTACCGTGTCATGCCCTTTGGACTGCAGGGGGCCCCCGCCGTCTTCATGCAGTTAATAAACCAAGTACTGCACGAACACCTTTATCGGGGGGTCCTCGTCTACCTTGACGACATCCTGATTTATACCACCACTATGGAGGAGCATGTTGCCTTGGTACGACAGGTATTAGAGAAACTATTGGAGGCAAAATTGTACGTCAAGCTCTCCAAATGCGAGTTTCATCGTACGCGGCTGGACTATCTGGGCTATCGCATATCAGCGACAGGAGTGGAAATGGATCCACTTAAGGTTAAAGCGGTTCTCGATTGGCAGGCCCCTACCACCCGAAGGCAGTTACAAAGTTTCCTCGGGTTCGCCAATTTCTACCGGCACTTTATTCCGTCGTTTGCTGGCGTGGCTCACCCTTTAACAGAACTGTTAAAAACGAAATACCTGAAAGGTAAACCACGACCTGGCCAGCCAGTAGGATGGACTATAGCCTGCCAGAAAGCATTTGAGGAACTCAAAGCGCTGTTTGCAAAGAAGCCAATATTGCTCCATCCAAACCCCGATGCTCCGTTCATCGTCCAGGCTGACGCAAGCGACGTAGCTGTAGGGGCTGTCTTACTCCAACCAAATCAACAGGGGTTACTGCAGCCGTGCGCATATACGTCTCGTAAATTCACTACGACAGAGCGCGGATGGGCCATTTGGGAAAAGGAAGCCTATGCCGTCAAATGGGCTTTAATGACCTGGCGGCACCTCCTGGAAGGCTCCCCTCGCCCATTTGAGGTGTGGACTGATCACCGAAATCTTGAAGCGCTACAGAAACCACGGCGCTTATCTCCAAAACACGTACGGTGGGCCCAATATTTTACTCGGTTCCGGTTTACCCTGAAATATGTACCGGGTGGGAAAAACTTTCTTGCGGATGCACTCTCCCGCCTTCCCCAGTACCATAGTGATCGAGAGGAAATTGTACAGGCAATAATCCCTACCTGTACTCACAGGGTAGCGGGTATAAAGACGTCCCGAACGACCACCGTTACACTACCAGAATTGCGAGAGGCTGTAGTGCATGATGAGTGGTTACAGAACCATCCAGGCCTACTAACCCAAAGGGATGGGCTAGCGTGGAAAGCCGACAAACTCTATGTCCCTGAAAAATTACGCTCAGTTGTTCTTAAGAGGTGCCACGACACCAAGCAGGCAGGACATTTTGGCTTCCTGAAAACCCTCCATCACGTTCGACGGCAATTTTGGTGGCCCCGCCTAAAGCCAGATGTGGAAACGTATGTCAAAGCCTGTCACATATGTGCTACCGCGAAGCCTCGAGTGGGAAAGCCAATGGGCCTACTACAGACAGTGGCAGATCCACGACAACCCTGGGAAGAGATCGCAATGGACTTTATTGTGGAGTTGCCCCCAAGCCGCAACTACACGGTGATATGGACCGTAGTCGATCTCTTCTCGAAACAAGCCCATTTCATCCCGTGTAAAGGGTTGCCGTCGGCGCAGCGGCTTGCCAGAATGTTCGTACAGCATGTTTACCGCCTACACGGCGTGCCACGACGTGTCGTTTCAGATAGAGGAGTACAGTTCACGGCCCAATTCTGGCGCACATTCCTAACCTTAATTGGGTCATCCCAAGGTCTTAGTTCGGCCTACCACCCGTCTACCAACGGTGCCGCGGAAAGGGCAAATGCTATGGTTGAGCGGTACTTACGTTGTTACGTCACCCTCCAGCAAACTGACTGGGCGGATTTACTACCATTCGCTGAGGTGGCGTACAACAACACCATACATAGTAGTACCGGGTTCGCTCCATTCCGGGTGGTGAACGGGGTGGAGTTTGTTCCCTTTCCGGAGTGGTCCGACGGGACGGGTAATGGGTACATGCCCCAAGCGTGGATGACGCGATTAACAGGACTTTGGGGAGTAATAAAAGACGCTCTACAAAAGGCAGAGGCAACCACCAAAAAGCAGGCCGATAAAAAAAGAACTGACCACCCGCCCTTCAAAGTGGGGGATTGGGTCTACTTATCGACAAAATATCTTAGGCTGCCGGTCCCTACTAAGAAATTAGGCCCAAAATATGTAGGTCCCTTTCAAGTGACCAAAGTAATCAACCCAGTCACAGTACGCCTGAGGCTGACCCCCCTTCTAGGAAAGGTGCACCCGGTGTTCCATAGTAGCTTGTTGAAGTTAGTACCGAAACCCGCTGTGGGGACGAAGGGGCCCGGACCAGTCATTGGGGAAGAGTACGAGGTACAAGAGATAATCGACTCCCGAATGAGACGGGGCCAACTGCAATACCTCATCCGATGGAGGGGATATCCACTGTCGGAAGCATCCTGGGTGAGGGAGGGGGACGTGCATGCCCCACGACTCATACGGGCTTTCCACACGCGCTGGCCAGAGAAACCGGGCCAGGCACAACACAACCAAGGGAACTCACTCTCTTGTCGTTTTCTTGCAGGTGAGGACGTGGTAGGAGGAGCCGCATGTCAAGCCCCAAGGGGCTTGCCATTCGGTGGGGGGGAAAAGGAGCGAACAACCCCACCCCCGCCTACACGCCGGCCCGGACCCAGCCCGCACCGCCGCAACCGCTCGCCGGGAGGAGGGGAACGACCTACTGCGGCTACGCGACGCTCTGCTGCTCAGCTGGGACGCGGGGAAGCTCCGGCAGCCGGGAGGCAGCCTGCCGCCCCCCTCCCTGGGGTCGGAGGAGCTGCCGCGACTGCAGAGCGTTCCGCCGCTCAGCTGAGAGGCGGGGAGGAGCCAGCAGCAGGGAAGCGGCCCGCCGCCTCCCAGCCGGCCCAAGGCATCAGTGACGGCGCCGCGGCTGCAAGGCGTCCTGCCGCCCAGCTGGCAGGCGGGAGGGAACCGGCTGCGTCGGGCGGCGTAAGACTTCTTCCCAGCGCCACAGGGGTTGCTGGAACCGGGCTGCAACACCTCGCGGGCCGGCTGGGAGCGCAGGAACGGCCGGCAGCCTCCCAGCCAACGGCGGATGCTACTGGCCAGCGGGGGGACGGACGGCGGCCGGACATGTCGGGCGGCATGCGATCACCCCCCCGACATAGTGAAGGGTCCCGCAGCCGACCCAGAGCGGCCCCCCCAGCAACAAGCCAACCCCGGCACGGCCCTAGAAGGGAAGGAGGCGCACATTACTCTCGGTATGGCTGGACAGTTAGCGGCTGAGAACATTAACTTACCGTGGCACCTGGAGACGGCAAACGTGCGGCAACAACAGCAGGCGGGTGGACGCTGGACCATAGGGGATGGGGCTGCACGGGGAGGGGGGTTAGGGCACGGGGGTGGGGTTATAAGGATGATGAACCGGATGGTGGTTTGTGGGTGGAGGGTGGGGGTGTGGGCGTGGACACATTATAAAGAGCTCTGGGGAGAAGTTATCCCCAGTGCTGACTTTGTCAGTTAGTAAATAAAAAATTGCTAACGTGCACCAAGTTCCTGCGTTCCAGACCCTCATTCCGGACGATCTAGGACTGTGGTTTGTCAGTCCTTAACAGTACTACATCTACATGGAGGGAATTAAGCAGTGGGGTACCACAAGGTTCTGTCTTAGGCCCAGTACTCTTCAGTATCTTTATAAATGACTTAGATGAGGGAATAGAAGGGGAACTCATCAAATTTGCAAATTACGCTAAGCTGACAGGAGTAGCTAACACCCCAGAAGACAAGCTCGGGATCAAAAAGATCTTGACAGACTTGAACAATGGGCTCTATCCAACAAAATGAAATTTAATGTGGAGAAAAGCAAAGTTTTACACTTGGGCAGGAAAAAACAAAGGTACAAGTATAGATTAGGCGAAACCTGGCTCAAAAACAGTAAGTGATAGAGGGATCTTGGAGTCCTATTGGACAATCAGTTAAATATGAGTCAGCCATGTGCAGCAGCAGCCAAAAAAGCTAATGCAATCCTTGGTTGTATAAACAGAGGCATAGAATCAAAATCACATGAAGTGTTGGTACCGCTTTATAAAGCCTTAGTAAGACCACATCTGGAATACTGCATCCAGTTTTGGTCACCACATTACAAAAAAGATGTTGAGACTTTGTAAAAAGTGCAAAGAAGATTAAGATAATTAAAGACCTGAAGACTAAAACATATGAAGAACGGTTGCAGGATTTGGATTTGACTAGTCTAGAGAAAAGAAGGACTAGGGGGGAACATGATAGCAGTGTTCCAGTATTTAAGAGGTTGCCATAAAGAGGAGAAGGTGGTCAATTTATTTTCCAAAGTACTAGAGGGCAGGACAAGAAATGATGGAAACTAATCAAGGAGAGAAGCAATCTGGAATTAAGGAGAAACTTCCTAACAGTGAGGACAATTAACCAGTGGAACAGCTCACCTCCAGATATTGTGGACGCTTCATCACTGGAGGTTTTTATGAAGAGACTTGGACAATCATCTGAAATGGTATAGGATCTCCTGTTTGAACTGGGGGTTGGACTAGAACAGGGATGGTGAACCTTTTAGAGTCTGAGTGCCCAAACTGCAACCCAAAACTCATTTATTGCCGGGTGCCAAGTGGGCATGTCTCGCTGGGTGGGCATGGCTGCAGTGGTCATGGCAGATTGGGTGGGAGTGGCCAAGGTGGGCATGATCATCTCGATGTTGCTCGTGGGGAGGGACGTCTGTGGGGGCCGGGCAGGGTTGGGGGAGATCCAGGGGGTCTCTGGCAGGTGGGGCAGTGGGTAGGAGGCTTGTCCTGCGGGGTGAGGCAAGGCAAGGCAGGGCAGGGCAGGGCAGGGGTGCCATTGTCACAGGGAAAGGCGAGGCAGGGGCCGGGGCAGCTGCTGCCTGACACCATCAGCCCCTGCACACAGAGACCAGTGAGCACATGGGTGCTGGGATGCATCCAGCCATGTGGGACCTTGGCGAGTTAGCATGCAGCTGGTTGAAGAGGGACGGTTGCCATCTCCGTGGCATGGCGCGCGTGCCCACAGAGAGGGCTGTGAGTGCCGCCTCTGGCACATGTGCCATAGGTTTACCACCACTGGATTAGAAGATCTCCAAGGTCCTTTCCAGCTCTATTCTGATTCCAATTCTTTGAGTCTATCCCTCTATTAATGCACCCTAAGACTGACTGCCTTGGCTTTTTGGCAGCTGCAGCACACTGCTGGCTCATATTTATTGATTGTCCACTAGGATTCCAATATCCCTCTCATAATTACTAGTATTGAGCCAGGTACCACCTATACTATACCTGTGCATTTGATTTTTCTTGCCTAAACGTAGAGCCTTACTTTTTCCACCATTGAATTTCACTTTATTAAATAGCGCCCAATGTTCAAGTCTGTCAAGATCCTTCTGTATCTTAAGCCTATCTTCTGGAGTGTTAGCTATTCCTGCCAACTTGGTGTCATCTGCAAATTTGATGAGTTTCCCATCTATCCCTTCTTCTAAATCGATGAAGATATTGAAGAGTACTGGGCCTAAGACAGAGCTTTGGGGAACCCCACTGCATACTTCCCATGTAGATGCAGTTCCCTTGAGGACTGCACGTTGAATTCAGTTGGTCACCCAGTTACGAATCCATCGGTGATGCTCTTTAACCCACATTTTTCTATCTTATCACATAGTAGGTTGTGTAGTTTATACTTTCACTGCTGAGTTGCTTGTGTAAAACAACAAAGTCTGGATTTTTGATTTTGGGTTTTTTGTTGACATTATTTACAAGCAAGCTCTATAAAGCAAAGGAAAGCTAAAGTAAGATCGTAAGCACAGTTGCGGTTTCACTTAGCAACCACTTTGCTTAACGACTGAGTTGCCAGTCCCAATTGTCCCTAAATGAGGACTACATGTAAATTAAATTGAACTGAGTTTATTATAAATTAGCCACCACAAAGTACATGAAGGTACAGCCAGTTAGAAAACTCACTAGAAGGAAAATTGAGGAAGTTGATTTCTGCCATTGTTTGGTCGTAGATGATTCTTTCTTACTTTTATCTGTTTTCTGGCTTTTCTCTCACCAGGTGGTCATATTTCCAAACAAAATGAGGGCTATCATTTTTCTTTTCTAACAGTGCCCATGGGGCTGTACGCAATATAAAAATCTCTTTTACAATTGGCTGTATTGACACATTAAGCTAATTTTTTGCTTTTAAAATGCATGCAAAATAAATGTCAGTTGTTGGGATTACAGATTGCAGTAAGATGTAAAAATAATGATTCCCAGATCACAATAGCAGGACTCTTAGATCACATTAATCCAAACAGAATGCATTATGATTTACTGCAAGCTGTGAATCTCATCTCTGAATACTGCTTTCTTATAAAATTCAGCTTTTAGGATGTCTTCACACACAAACTCTTCATAATGTGAAAATAATTTTGGGGGATTATGACCTTTTCCTTGCAGTTTACAAACCAAACAAGTGCATATGAATCATTGCTTGGTGTTATTTTTCCTCTTCCAATGTTTTTATTTTTAAACTCTGCCCTTCAATCCATTGGTCATACTGAACATGTTGCTTTGTGGCCAATCCCTGTAAAAAGCTTTGCTCTTGCTTCTATGCACATTTTGTTCTAATATCATTTTTAAGTTTAGTCATCTTTCTCATGCTGCCTCTTCACAATGGCCTACAGTATTTTTTTGCAAGGAACAACACTTCAGCATGTGCTCACAGTCTGAATAACTAAATGGTTTGTCATGAGAAAAAACAAGAAGATACCTGACATTATATATTTTAAAATATAAAGCCATTTAGGTCATGGAGCAAAGGTAATTTATTTGTCTTTGCTTTGGTAAAATAAAATTGCAAACTATCCATCTAGCCGTAATATTACAGAAAGACCCTACACACTTACAGGAACATGGAGATAAAATTACAAAAGCCAGACTCAATTCACAAGGCAGGGTCTTAATTAACAAACGCTTAGGCCAGGGGTCTTCCAACGTGATCCTTTTATGACTTGTGGACTTCAACTCCCAGAATTCCTCAGCCAGGCACACTTGATGACACACAATCAATCAGGACTGTAAGCAATTGAAATGGAGATTCTTTGACCCTAAGGGAATTTCTTACAACATCATTGGCATCTTGATGAAGCTGTAGTCCTCACCAGGATTTTTCAGGGGCTGAGACAAAGTTGTATATAGATTATGATTTGGGGTCATGGTGTATAACATACAGTAATGTCACTAGAAAAAAAAAAACCTGGCAATTTTTCTTCTTGAATGATAATTCCCCACGATTTGTCAGGAAAAAAGTAATGTCTTCTAGAACAGGAAAATGAGAATTTTATGCTGTATCAGATCCATGAATTGGCAACAGCTCTCCAGAAACCATACACTATAATCTTTCTCAGTCCTATCTGTAAAACCAGCCCCCTTCTCTATGCAAATCAGAAGGGCTACCAATATACATCTTGGAAACATTAGTGAGCATTTTGTAAATGGCTGTTTATGAGGAATGTTTTTTGCAGTGGGAAAGGGGAAAATTGATACAATTGTGATTGTATATTTGATTTAAATATAAACAGAGAATACACAAAGTAGATTATTCCTTTTTCAATTAGTAAATTGAGATCTAGATATAATATCTTTCCACCAATGTCTTCCATTCTTAGGGGTTGAAATTGAAGAAAAATACTTGAAAAAATACTCACGTCGTTAACCAGTTGTGAATCAGCTGAAAGTTGCTTAATCTAGAATGACTTTAGTCCTAGTCAATAAATCAAGAGATTGCTAGCTATTCTTTGTGATACTTATTATCTAATACATTTTATTTTATTTATTACATTTATATACCACCCAGCTCCCCAATAAGGTGACTCTATGTGACTTGCAAATCATAAAAAATATAATGGAAAAACAGTTAAAATTTTTAAACCATCCAAATTAAAAATTTAAAACTATGCAAAAAAACAGGAACCAAGAGAGGGATGGTATAAAGATGAGGCCTTCTTACCCCATTAACTACCTCCTGTGGTGAGTGCACTCCTTGGGGCTCCAAGTAAACTGGCAAAACTAAGTTTTAATACTTTCTGGAAAAAAAGGATGAGAGTAGAGTGTTCCATAGAGTCATGCTGTGCATGTTGTTGTTGTTATTATTACTAATACTACTATTGTTTTGTTGTTGTTGTTGTCATTCATCACACAGTCAGCCAGATGTTCAGACTGGATTTGGCATTTTGTCTACCTATTGGGTCCTTACCAGGGACCTGGGACAGCCAGATGTGGATGTTTGAATTGATGGTATTACAGATATCATCACATGATGGAAGCTGTTCCTAGTAAGGCCGCCTTTTGCAATTGACTGATGGCAAATTTTTCAATGCCAATAGTGTCTAAGTGGTGCTCTAGTTTTGGAATTGCACCAGTGGTGGTGGTGGTGGTGATTCTTCTTCTTCTTCTTCTTCTTCTTCTTCTTCTTCTTCTTCTTCTTCTTCTTCTTCTTCTTCTTCTTCTTCTTCTTCTCCTTCTCCTTCTCCTTCTCCTTCTCCTTCTCCTTCTCCTTCTCCTTCTTCTTCTTCTTCTTCTTCTCCTTCTCCTTCTCCTTCTCCTTCTTCTCCTTCTTCTCCTTCTTCTCCTTCTTCTTCTTCTTCTTCTTCTTCTTCTTCTTCTTCTTCTTCTTCTTCTTCTTCCTCTTCCCCTTCTCCTCCTCCTCCTCCTCCTCCTCCTCCTCCTCCTCCTCCTTCCTATTATTATTATGGATCATCGCACAGTCAGCCAGATGTTCAGACTGGATTTGGCATTTTGTCTACCTATCGAGTCCTTACCCAGGACCTGGGATAGGCAGATGTGGATGTTTGATGGTATTAGAGATATTGTCGCAAGATGGAAGCAGTTCCTAGTAAGGCCGCCTTTTGCAATTGACTAATAGCGAATTTGTCAATGCCAATGGTGTTCAAGTGGTGCTCCAATTGTTTTGGGATTGCACCCAAGGAGCCTATCACTATTGGTACTACCCTTGCTTGCTTTTGCCACAGTCTTTCTATTTCTATTTGTAGGTCTTGTATTGTTATCTTCTCCAGTTCTTCTCTTATTCTGCTGTCTCCAGGCACTGCCACGTCCACTATCCAGACTTTTTTGTCTTTCTTATCGACAATTGTTAAGTCTGGGGTGTTATGTTGCAGGTGCTTGTCTGTTTGAATTCTGAAGTCCCAGAGCAGTTTAATTTTATCATTTTCTATGACTTTCTCTATTTTATGATCCCACCAGTTTTTGCTTACAGGCAAATGATATTTTTTGCAGATCTTCCAATGCACCATTGTTGCTACTTTGTCATGCCGCTGCTTGTAGTCAGTCTGTGCAATCTTCTTGCAACAGCTTACCAAGTGGTCCACTGTTTCTTCAGCTTCTTTGCATAGGCGGCACTTACTGTCTGTTGCTGTCTTCTCAATTTTGACTTTATATGCATTTGTCTTTAAGGCTTGGTCTTGTGCAGCCAGAATTAGAACTCAGTCTCTTCTCAATTCCGCTTAGCATTAGCCAGGTTGTATTATTGCTTTCCCAGCATTTTTTAATGTATTGACCATGTAGTGCTTTGTCTTCCCATGCCTCTATTCTGTTCTTCATTTGATCTTTCTTGTAGGCAGTTTGGTCTCTCCAGTAGTTAATAAACCTTCCTGATATACTAATTTCAGTGCATCTTCATCATTGTTCTTCAGATATTCTTCCAAAGCCATTTTTTCTTCTTCAACCATCTGATGTACTTGTAGCATTCCACGCCCACCTATTTGCCTTGGTAGATAAAGTCTATCAATGTCACTGCGTGGATGAGG